>NC_088235.1:11292032-11592032 GCF_036934945.1 Oncorhynchus masou masou
GAATACAGGCTCAGTCTGTTCTCGCTCTGAGAAATGAAGGCTATTCCATGTGAGTAATTTGCAAGACACTGAAGATCTCGTACAGCGCTGTGTACTACTCTATTCGCAGAACAGCACAGTGCACAACTGAGCAAGAGGACAACTACCTTAGAGTGTCTAGTTTGAGAAACAGACGGCTCACAAGTCCTCATCTGGCAGCTTCATTAAATAGTACCCACAAAACACCAGTCTCAACGTCAACAGTGAGGAGGCGACTCCGGGATGCTGGCCTTCTAGGCAGAGATACAAAGAAAAAGCCATATCTCAGACTGGCCAATAAAAAGAAAAGATTTAGATGGGCAAAGAACACAGGCACTGGACAGAGGAACTCTGCCTAGAAGGCCAGCATCCCGGAGTCGCCTCTTCACTGTTGACGTTGAGACCGGTGTTTTACGGGTACTATATAATGAAGCTGACAGTTCAGTTCAAGAAATGTACAACAGTAATAATGTCTACACTGTATTTCCGATCAATTTGATGTTATTTTAATGGACATTTCTAAGTGACCCCAAACTTTTGAACGGTCGTGTAGGTATTTCCTTGCAGCAGTCGATAACATGACTGGACAATAATCAAGATAAGACAAAACTAGAGGCTGCAGGACTTGCTTTGTGGTGTGTGGTGTCAAAAAAACTGAGCATCTCTTTATTACGGAGAGACCTATCCCCGTCTTTACAACCATTGAATCTTTTATTTTGACCATGACAGTTAACAATCTAAGGTAACGCCAAGTAATTTAGTCTCCTCAACTTGTTCAACGGCCACACCATTCATTACCAGATGCAGTAAAGCTTTAGAACATAGGGAATGATTTTGTCTTAAGGGTTTCAGTGACTCCATTAGCTGTGGTTGCTGATGTGTTTATGGTTGAATCCTCAGCATACATGGATACACATGCTTTGTTTATTGCCAGTGGCAGGTCATTTGGTAAAAATAGAAAAGAGTAGAGGGCATTGAGAGCTGCCCTGTGGTACCCCACACTTTACATGTTTGACATTAGAGAAGCTTCCATTAAAGAAAACCCTTTGAGTTCTATTAGATTGACAGTTCTGACTCAACGACATGGCAGAGGTTGAAAAGCCATAACACATGATTTGGAGTCTCCAACTTCAGTGCTTTTTAAAATTTTGTTCCAGTCAATGGCAGCAGAAAACTGGAAGGAAAGGCGGCCAAAGGAGGAGTTGGCTTTGGGGATGAACAGTGAAGGAGGCTTGATGTGAAATAGGAAGCCGATTCTAGATTTAACTTTGGATTGGGGATGCTTAATGTGGGTCTGGAAGGAGAGTTTACAGTCTAGCCAGACACCTAGGTATTTGTAGTTGTCCACATATTCAGTGTGATACGGCAGAGCCACCGTATTCATGACGACGTTCCATTCAAAGTTTATTTTCTTTTTCTTCTGGATCTTCCTACACATTGATGTTGTTACTCTGTAGCCAAAGGATTTTACAACGATGGCATATGTCCCAAATGGCTCCCTGTTCTCAATATACTGTTGACCAGGGCTCATGGGCTAGTGCACTACTGTTGACCAGTGCCCATGGGCTAGTGCACTACTGTTGACCAGGGCCCATAAACTAGTGCACTACTGTTAACCAGGGCCCATGAGCTAGTGCACTACTGTTGACCAGGGTCTATAGGCTAGTGCACTACTGTTGACCAGGGCCCATGGGCTAGTGCACTACTGTTGACCAGGGCCCATGGGCTAGTGCACTACTGTTGACCAGGGGCTATAGGCTAGTGCACTACTGTTGACCAGGGCCCATGGGCTAGTGCACTATTGTTGACCAGAGGCTATAGGCTAGTGCACTACTGTTGACCAGGGTCCATGGGCTAGTGCACTACTGTTGACCAGGGCCCATGGGCTAGTGCACTACTGTTGACCAGGGCCCATGGGCTAGTGCACTACTGTTGACCAGGGGCTATAGGCTAGTGCACTACTGTTGACCAGGGTCCATGGGCTAGTGCACTACTGTTGACCAGAGCCCATGGGCTAGTGCACTACTGTTGACCAGGGCCCATGGGCTAGTGCACTACTGTTGACCAGGGCCCATGGGCTAGTGCACTACTGTTGACCAGGGTCTATAGGCTAGTGCACTACTGTTGACCAGGGCCCAGGGGCTAGTGCACTACTGTTGACCAGGGAATATAGGCTAGTGCACTACTGTTGACCAGGGCCCATGGGCTAGCGCACTACTGTTGACCAGGGTCTATAGGCTAGTGCACTACTTCCAGGGCCCATGGGCTAGTGCACTACTGTTGACCAGGGTTATAGGCTAGTGCACTACTGTTGACCAGGGTCTATAGGCTAGTGCACTACTGTGACCAGGGCTCATGTAGTGCACTACTGTTGACCAGGGTCTATAGGGTAGTACACTACTGTTGACCAGGGCCCATGGGCTAGTGCACTACTGTTGACCAGGGCCCATGGGCTAGTGCACTACTGTTGACCAGGGCCCATGGGCTAGTGCACTACTGTTGACCAGGGCTCATGGGCTAGTGCACTACTGTTGACCAGGGCCCATAAACTAGTGCACTACTGTTGACCAGGGCCCATGAGCTAGTGCACTACTGTTGATCAGGGTCTATAGGCTAGTGCACTACTGTTGACCAGGGCCCATGGGCTAGTGCACTACAGTTGACCAGGGCCCATGGGCTAGTGCACTTCTGTTGACCAGGGGCTATAGGCTAGTGCACTACTGTTGACCAGGGCCCATGGGCTAGTGCACTACTGTTGACCAGGGGCTATAGGCTAGTGCACTACTGTTGACCAGGGTCCATGGGCTAGTGCACTACTGTTGACCAGGGCCCATGGGCTAGTGCACTACTGTTGACCAGGGCCCATGGGCTAGTGCACTACTGTTGACCAGGGGCTATAGGCTAGTGCACTACTGTTGACCAGGGTCCATGGGCTAGTGCACTACTGTTGACCAGGGCCCATGGGCTAGTGCACTACTGTTGACCAGGGCCCATGGGCTAGTGCACTACTGTTGACCAGGGCCCATGGGCTAGTGCACTACTGTTGACCAGGGTCTATAGGCTAGTGCACTACTGTTGACCAGGGCCCATGGGCTAGTGCACTACTGTTGACCAGGGTATATAGGCTAGTGCACTACTGTTGACCAGGGCCCATGGGCTAGCGCACTACTGTTGACCAGGGTCTATAGGCTAGTGCACTACTGTTTACCAGGGCCCATGGGCTAGTGCACTACTGTTGACCAGGGTCTATAGGCTAGTGCACTACTGTTGACCAGGGTCTATAGGCTAGTGCACTACTGTTGACCAGGGCTCATGGGCTAGTGCACTACTGTTGACCAGGGTCTATAGGGTAGTGCACTACTGTTGACCAGGGCCCATGGGCTAGTGCACTACTGTTGACCAGGGCCCATGGGCTAGTGCACTACTGTTGACCAGGGCCCATGGGCTAGTGCACTACTGTTGACCAGGGCCCATGGGCTAGTGCACTACTGTTGACCAGGGCTCATGGGCTAGTGCACTACTGTTGACCAGGGTCCATGGGCTAGTGCACTACTTTTGACCAGGTTCTATAGGGTAGTGCACTACTGTTGACCAGGGCCCATGGGCTAGTGCACTACTGTTGACCAGGGTCTATAGGCTAGTGCACTACTGTTGACCAGGGCCCATGGGCTAGTGCACTATCGTTGACCAGGGCCCATGGGCTAGTGCACTACTGTTGACCAGGGCCCATGGGCTAGTGCACTACTGTTGACCAGGGTCCATGGGCTAGTGCACTACTTTTGACCAGGTTCTATAGGGTAGTGCACTAGTTGACCAGGGCCCATGGGCTAGTGCACTACTGTTGACCAGGGTCTATAGGCTAGTGCACTACTGTTGACCAGGGCCCATGGGCTAGTGCACTATCGTTGACCAGGGCCCATGGGCTAGTGCACTACTGTTGACCAGGGCCCATGGGCTAGTGCACTACTGTTGACCAGGGTCTATAGGCTAGTGCACTACTGTTGACCAGGGCCCTAAATAGGGAATGCGATACCATTTAGGAAACACAACTGTTACTTTAGCTGGAAGTAAATGGCTCCTCTAAATGCAGCCGATTTCCCGCCAACTAACCATCATTCTGAAGATAAAGGAGATTCCTTCAGGGTGTCTCTGATGTGTTCTAGAATGAAATGTGTTCTTTGGAACCCCAGCGTGTGGTGAAGTTCTGTAACATGAACAATGACTTCATACTGCTGAGATCAGTCGTTACACAGTTGTTTCATTGGATTCTGTTACCCCTAGCCAAACACTGTTTAAACCCCTCAGGAGGGAGTCCATCGGGACAATCGGGACAGTTAACATGCAGATGCCCGTCAAGCCCTGCTGACATCTTCTAAGTCCTACAGAACACGTTCCAAACAGAATATGGACACGGTCCAGAAATGTTCCTGTCTTCATGTACACACTCTGAAATCCATTTCCATTGTGTGTGCTGTAAAGTTGTTTCTTATTCTCCTTGTCTGTCTCCTTGTCTTATTCTCCTTGTATTCCTCTTCAAGGAATACCTAGGATAGGATAAGTAATCCTTCTCACCCCCCCCCTTAATGATTTAGATGCACTATTGTAAAGTGGCTGTTCCACTGGATGTCAGAAGGTGAATTCACCAATTTGTAAGTCGCTCTGGATAAGAGCGTCTGCTAAATGACTTAAATGTAAATGATGTAAATGTCTGATTGGGATCCCAGTCTGAGGACCAGCTATAGGCAGCAGCAGCTGCTGCTGTAGCATTCAACCGTTAGTCTCATGTACCTAACCAGAGAATGTTCTGGTTAAACCTTTAGTCTCCTGGTTAACCCTTTAGTCTCCTGGTTAACCCTTTAGTCTCCTGGTTAAACCGTTAGTCTCCTGGTTAAACCGTTAGTCTCCTGGTTAACCCTTTAGTCTCCTGGTTAACCCTTTAGTCTCCTGGTTAACCCTTTAGTCTCCTGGTTAACCCTTTAGTCTCCTGGTTAACCCTTTAGTCTCCTGGTTAACCCTTTAGTCTCCTGGTTAACCCTTTAGTCTCCTGGTTAACCCTTTAGTCTCCTGGTTAACCCTTTAGTCTCCTGATTAACCCTTTAGTCTCCTGATTAAACCGTTAGTCTCCTGGTTAAACCGTTAGTCTCCTGGTTAACCCTTTAGTCTCCTGGTTAACCCTTTAGTCTCCTGGTTAAACCGTTAGACTCCTGTACCTAGAGGGTGACCCGATAATATGACCTGATATTATACCAATATCACACTAATGACATGCTAATACAATACAAATAACACACACAACATACATGGTAAGGATCATCCTTCATGTTGGAGAAACAACACACAGACGGTTACAGTAACTATGCTGACGGCAGTTGGAATTTTTAGTTCTGGAGGTTAAAGGTCATTAGCTGTCAATGTCATTATAGAATGTGGAGGCAGGAGGACCTGAAGGAGACCAGGCAGGCTGTGTTAATCAGCCCTCAAGGCATTATAGAATGTTGAGGCAGAAGGACCTGAAGGAGACCAGGCAGGCTGTGCTAATCAGCCCTCAAGGCATTATAGAATGTGGAGGCAGGAGGACCTGAAGGAGACCAGGCAGGCTGTGTTAATCAGCCATTAAGGGGAGTTGCGTCCCAAATGGCACCCTATTCCCTATTTAGTGCACTATCATCCCCATCATGTGGACCATCAGCAACATTTTTTTATTTTTTTAAAGTCAGTTAAGAACAAATTCTTTTCAATGATGGCCTAGGAACAGTGGGTTAACAACAGTGGGTTAACTGGCCTAGGAACAGTGGGTTAACTGGTCTAGGAACAGTGGGTTAACTGCCTGTTCAGGGGCAGAACGACAGTTTTGTACCTTGTCAGCTCGGGGGTTTGAACTTGCAACCTTCCGGTTACGAGTCCAACACTCTAACCACTAGGCTACCCTGCCGCCCCTAGGCTACCCTGCCATACAGTGGCATTGGACTCAGTGCCATGGAAACCATGGAAACATCAGCCCATGTTAACATTGGTGATTTGCCTACTCAAAGCAGGAAGTGACAAGCAGGGTCAGTGTGGAGAACAGTGTCACACTCGACAGGACAGAGCATATCAGTACAACAGGGGGTATTTCAGTACAGTAGTAATATTTCAGGCACTCACCGAACTCATCACAGACATTGTCGTTGTCGATGAGGGTGGGGTGTTCAAAGGTGTCCCTGCAGTACAGGATATGGGTGTGGTCTGTGAGTGAGGTCACGCCCCCCAGGGCCAGAACCACCTGTGAGGTGAGGAGAGAGGCGGGTCTTTCTTTCAGCCGGGCCAATAGGGAACGGTAGCGACAATACTGGGGGTAAGACAGCACCGACACACGCTTCTGGTCCCCGTCATCACCTAGAGGGACAGAGGAGAGAAAGACAGACAGGGATTAACAACATGGATAAATCAGACAGAAACGCAGTACAGAGAATATGTAGCAACAATACTGGTGGTAAGACAGCATTAAGACACACTTTTGGTCCCCGTCATCACCTAGAGGGACAGAGGAGAGACATGTTCTTTAACAGAGAGAGAGGTCCAACAGCTGGAGGTGGGGAGCAAGAAAAAACATACTAGCAGTAGCAGGAAGTGACAGCAGAGGAAGTGTGAGCAGAACATACTAGCAGTAGCAGGAAGTGACAGCAGAGGAAGTGTGAGCAGAACATACTAGCAGTAGCAGGAAGTGACAGCAGAGGAAGTGTGAGCAGAACATACTAGCAGTAGCAGGAAGTGACAGCAGAGGAAGTGTGAGCAGAACATACTAGCAGTAGCAGGAAGTGACAGCAGAGGAACTGTGAGCAGAACATACTAGCAGTAGCAGGAAGTGACAGCAGAGGAAGTGTGAGCAGAACATACTAGCAGTAGCAGGAAGTGACCGCAGAGGAAGGTAGGAAGCAGTTTTTAACATCTAGCAGAATAGCAGGAAGTGACAGCTGACACAGAAACTGGGGTTCTGAACCAGCTTCACTGTTTTCTATACTGCTCTTCAGTCACCCAATGCTTTGATTAACCTGCACCACAATATAGACAGTGTTTTAATGAGTTTATCCCTCCACACTGCTGGAAGTGACAGCATTCAGGCTGTTCCACAGTAGGGAAGTGATGCAGAGGCTTGAGCCTAGTTTATAGACACTACCATGCTAATATAATGATACAGTGTCTCTGTGTTCCAGTCCAGTTCTGTGGGATATGCAGAATCATATGCAGGTTTTAGAACCAAAGTGACAAGAGGAACTTCTCAGCAGGAACATACTAGCAGTAGCAGGAAGTGACAGCAGAGGAACTGTGAGCAGAACATACTAGCAGTAGCAGGAAGTGACAGCAGAGGAACTGTGAGCAGAACATACTAGCAGTAGCAGGAAGTGACAGCAGAGGAACTGTGAGCAGAACATACTAGCAGTAGCAGGAAGTGACAGCAGAGGAACCGTGTGACATAATACTAGCAGTAGCAGGAAGTGACAGCAAAACTGTGAGCATAAAACTAGCAGTAGTGAAGTGACAAGAGGAACTGTGAGCCTAAACATACTGCAGTAAACCGGAAGTGACAGCAGAAAGTGTGACAGAACATACTAGCAGTAGCAGGAAGTGACAGCAGAGGAAGTGTGAGCAACATACTAGCAGTAGCAGGAAGTGACAGCAGAGGAAGTGTGAGCAGAAAACCGTAGCAGAAGTGACAGCAGAGGAAGTGTGAGCAAACATACTAGCAGTAGCAGGAAACCAGAGGAAGTTGTGAGCAGAAAACCAGTAGCAAAGTGACAGCAGAAACTGTGAGCATAAATACCAGTAGCAGAAGTGATAAAGGTTGTGAGCAGAAATACCAGTAGCAGGAAGTGACATAAAACTGTGAGCAAACATACTGCAGTAGCAGGAGTGAAGAGGAACTGTGAGCAGAACATACTAGCAGTAGCAGGAAGTGACAGCAGAGGACTGTGAGCAGAACATACTAGCAGTAGCAGGAAGTGACAGCAGAAACTGTGAGCAGAACATACTAGCAGTAGCAGGAAGTGACAGCAGAGGAAGTTCTGACAGAACATACTAGCAGTAGTGGAAGTGAAATTCAGAGGAACTGTGAGCAGAACATAAACAGTAGCAGGAAGTACAACAGTTGTGAGCAGAACATACTAGCAGTAGCAGGAAGTGACATAGAGGAACTGTGAGCAGAACATACTAGCAGTAGCAGGAAGTGACAGCAGAGGAAGTGTGAGCAGAACATACTAGCAGTAGCAGGAAGTGACAGCAGAGGAAGTGTGAGCAGAACATACTAGCAGTAGCAGGAAGTGACAACAGAGGAACTGTTCTACAGAACATACTAGCAGTAGCAGGAAGTGACAGCAGAGGAACTGTGAGCAGAACATACTAGCAGTAGCAGGAAGTGACAGCAGAGGAACTGTGAGCAGAACATACTAGCAGTAGCAGGAAGTGACAGCAGAGGAAGTGTGAGCAGAACATGTTCTAGCAGTAGCAGGAAGTGACAGCAGGGAACTGTTCTAGCAGAACATACTAGCAGTAGCAGGAAGTGACAGCAGAGGATGTTCAGAACATACTAGCAGGCAGATGTTCAACAGAGGAATGTGAGCAGAACATACTAGCAGGAGATGTTCTAGCAGGGAAGTGTGATGTTCTACCAGTAGATGTTCTACCAGGAGATGTTCATACCAGGAGATGTTCTACAGCAGAGGATGTTCAGAACATACCAGGCAGGATGTGACAGCAGAGGAACTGTGAGCAGAACATACTAGCAGTAGCAGGAAGATGACAGCAGAGGAAGTTCTGAAACCAGGAGATACACATAATAAAACAGCTAGCAGGAAGTGACTAGCAGAGGAACTGATGAACATACTAGCAGTAGCAGGAAGTGACAGCAGAGGAACTCTGAGCAGAACATACTAGCAGTAGCAGGAAGTGACAGCAGAGGAACTGTGAGCAGAACATACTAGCAGTAGCAGGAAGTGACAGCAGAGGAACTGTTACTAGCAGTAACAGGAAGTGACAGCAGAGGAACTGTGAGCAGAACATACTAGCAGTAGCAGGAAGTGACAGCAGAGGAACTGTGAGCAGAACATACTAGCAGTAGCAGGAAGTGACAGCAGAGGAACTGTGAGCAGAACATACCAGTAGCAGGAAGTGACAGCAGAGGAACTGTGAGCAGAACATACTAGCAGTAGCAGGAAGTGACAGCAGAGGAACTGTCTAGCAGAACATAGTTCTAGCAGGTGATGCAGAGGTGAGCAGAACATGTTCTAGCAGAGCAGAAGTTCTAACCAGGTCAGCTTCTAGACCGCCACATTAAGGTAGGAAGTGTTTTTAACATCTGATTGGTGCAATCTCAGCTGACACAGAAACTGGGGTTCTGAACCAGCTTCACTGTTTTCTATACTGCTCTTCAGTCACCCAATGCTTTGATTAACCTGCTACAATATAGACAGTGTTTTAATGAGTTTATCCCTCCACACTGCTGGACGGCATTCAGGCTGTTCCACTCAGGCTGTGATGCAGAGGCTTGAGCCTAGTTTATAGACACTACCATGCTAATATAATGATACAGTGTCTCTGTGTTCCAGTCCAGTTCTGTGGGATATGAGAATCATATGAGGTTTTACAGAGCCAAACTGCTGTTTTAACATGACACTTCTCAGCCAGGATGGTTCACGTATACTGAGTGTTGTGATATAAACCGTTGTGATCTAAACCGTTGTGATCTAAACCGTTGTGACATAAACCGTTGTGACATAAACCGTTGTGACATAAACCGTTGTGACATAAACCGTTGTGACATAAACCGTTGTGACATAAACCGTTGTGACATAAACCGTTGTGACATAAACCGTTGTGATATAAACCATTGTGATATAAACCATTGTGACATAAACCATTGTGACATAAACCGTTGTGACATAAACCGTTGTGATATAAACCGTTGTGACATAAACCGTTGTGACATAAACCGTTGTGACATAAACCATTGTGACATAAACCGTTGTGATATAAACCGTTGTGATATAAACCGTTGTGATGTAAAACCAGTCAGTGAGTAAACCGTTGTGACATAAACCAGTGATGTAAAACCGTTAACCATGTAAAACCATTGTGATGTAAACCGTTTGACATAAACCGTCAGCCTGATATAAAACCAGTTGTGATGTAAACCGTTGTGACATAAACCGTTGTGATATAAACCGTTGTGATATAACGAGAGCCAGATGGTTCAACGTTGATACATCTCACTCTGCTGATTTACACAGATCCTTCTGCTCAATCACCATCATGGCACCCAGAGCACAAATTAAACACAATATCTGTTCTATCAGGTGATGATCTATCAGGTGATGTTCTACCAGGAGATGTTCTACCAGGAGATGTTCTACCAGGTGATGTTCTACCAGGTGATGTTCTACCAGGAGATGTTCTACCAGGTGATGTTCTACCAGGTGATGTTCTTCCAGGTGATGTTCTATCAGGAGATGTTCTATCAGGAGATGTTCTATCAGGAGATGTTCTACCAGGAGATGTTCTACCAGGAGATGTTCTACCAGGTGATGTTCTACCAGGAGATGTTCTATCAGGAGATGTTCTACCGGGTGATGTTCTATCGGGTGATGTTCTATCGGGTGATGTTCTACCGGGTGATGTTCTACCAGGTGATGTTCTACCAGGTGATGTTCTATCAGGTGATGTTCTACCAGGTGATGTTCTACCAGGTGATGTTCTACCAGGTGATGTTCTATCAGGTGATGTTCTATCAGGTGATGTTCTATCAGGTGATGTTCTATCAGGTGATGTTCTATCAGGAGATGTTCTACCAGGTGATGTTCTATCAGGAGATGTTCTATCAGGATATCAGATCACATAACGAAACAGGCCGTGTAACCTGTGATGGTGTCTGATTCATGGGCTGAGCCCTTTCTCCCCTGGAGAGATTCTCCTCCTCCTCCTCCCCCTCTCCCCTCTCCCCTCCTCTGCTCTCTGAGAGATTAAACCCTAATGCTGTTAGTTGCTCAAACACATAACTTAACACATAATAAAACAGCTTAGTGTAGAAGTCCCTGTCTCAGGGACTCAGAACCCCTGTCCACAGTCCGAGTGGTTTTACATCTGCCTCCAGGCTCCCTGCAGTCAGAACATCTGTAGGTCTCTGGAGGATGGCAGGCAGGCTGCACACTACAATACAGGCTAGACTACACTATAGTAAAACTGGGGAAGTCAGCCAGCATGTCAGTAAACCAGACAGCCAGACAGCCAGCCAGTCAGCAAGTCAGTCAGTCAGCCAGTAAGTCTGTCAGCCAGTCAACCAGTCAGCCAGCCAGTCTGTCAGTAAGTCAGCCAGTCAACAGTCAGTCAGCCAGTCAACCAGTCAGTAAGTCAGTCAGCCAGTCAACCAGTCAGTCAGCCAGTCAGTCAGTTAGTTAGCCAGCCAGCCATTCAGTTAGTTTGCCAGTCAGTCAGCCTGTCAGCCAGTCAGTCAGGGAAAAATAATCAGTATTTATCACTGCTCAGAGACAGACAGAAACATGTTCATCTATTTCTTCCTGGTTGGTGATCATGATAATAGTCACACACTGAGCAGCACCTGTTCTGGGGAAGTGCTGTTCACACACAGAGCAGCACCTGATCTGGGGAAGTGCTGTTCACACACAGAGGAGCACCTGTTCTGGGGAAGTGCTGTTCACACACAGAGCAGCACCTGATCTGGGGAAGTGCTGTTCACACACAGAGGAGCACCTGTTCTGGGGAAGTGCTGTTCACACACAGAGCAGCACCTGTTCTGGGGAAGTGCTGTTCACAGACAGAGCAGCACCTGTTCTGGGGAAGTGCTGTTCACACACAGAGCAGCACCTGTTCTGGGGAAGTGCTGTTCACACACAGAGCAGCACCTGATCTGGGGAAGTGCTGTTCACACACAGAGCAGCACCTGATCTGGGGAAGTGCTGTTCACACACAGAGCAGCACCTGATCTGGGGAAGTGCTGTTCAGTGTATATAGCATACATGCTCGGGTGTTTTATTTCTCGTGTTTTATCATTTGACCTAGGATTGATTTTATGGTTTTTAAGATCTACTCAGGATCATCTGTTTCTTACCTCTGATATTGAACACTGCGTTGTTGAGCAAGAGCTTGGAAGCATTTAGCTGTCCTGTGCACAAGACAAAATCAACATTGATTTATTATTGATTGATATTTCCATTGAGCTCTGGGGAGCTGGAGAATGTATTGATTTGCACCAAAAAAACCAAGTGATAGACAACAATACAGAGAACGGTGTGGTTGGAAGGGCAGATATAAAAACCACCGTAAAAACAAACTACGCTCAATACAGGAGGACAAAAATAAAAATGGGTTGTTAAAACAGAAAACAAAACCTACTAATTATAAATGTATTAATTAAATGATCAATAAATATACAGAATAAGTGTTTGTTTAAATGTGTGTGAGAGTCAGGCTATATGGAGGAGATTACTGAGGAGTTTGGTTCATCAGGCTGACCTCCAGTCTTCATGGAGGAGATTACTGAGTAGTTTGGTTCATCAGGCTGACCTCCAGTCTTCATGGAGGAGATTACTGAGTAGTTTGGTTCATCAGGCTGACCTCCAGTCTTCATGGAGGAGATTACTGAGTAGTTTGGTTCATCAGGCTGACCTCCAGTCTTAATAGAGGAGATTACTGAGTAGTTTGGTTCATCAGGCTGACCTCCAGTCTTCATGGAGGAGATTACTGAGTAGTTTGGTTCATCAGGCTGACCTCCAGTCTTCATGGAGGAGATTACTGAGTAGTTTGGTTCATCAGGCTGACCTCCAGTTTCATGGAGGAGATTACTGAGTAGTTTGGTTCATCAGGCTGATCCCCAGTCTTCATGGAGGAGATTACTGAGTAGTTTGGTTCATCAGGCTGACCTCCAGTCTTCATGGAGGAGATTACTGAGTAGTTTGGTTCATCAGGCTGACCTCCAGTCTTCATGGAGGAGATTACTGAGTAGTTTGGTTCATCAGGCTGACCCCCAGTCTTCATCCAGAGATTACTGAGTAGTTTGGTTCATCAGGCTGACCTCCAGTCTTCATGGAGGAGATTACTGAGTAGTTTGGTTCATCAGGCTGACCTCCAGTCTTCATGGAGGAGATTACTGAGTAGTTTGGTTCATCAGGCTGACCTCCAGTCTTCATGGAGGAGATTACTGAGTAGTTTGGTTCATCAGGCTGACCCCCAGTCTTCATGGAGGAGATTACTGAGTAGTTTGGTTCATCAGGCTGACCTCCAGTCTTCATGGAGGAGATTACTGAGTAGTTTGGGTCATCAGGCTGACCTCCAGTCTTCATGGAGGAGATTACTGAGTAGTTTGGTTCATCAGGCTGACCTCCAGTCTTCACATGGAGATTACTGAGTAGTTTGGTTCATCAGGCTGACCCCCAGTCTTCATGGAGGAGATTACTGAGTAGTTTGGGTCATCAGGCTGACCCCCAGTCTCCATGGAGGATTACTGAGTAGTTTGGTTCATCAGGCTTCGCCAGTGGTTCATCAGGCTGACCCCCAGTCTTCATGGATGAGATTACTGAGTAGTTTGGTTCATCAGGCTGACCCCAGTCTTCATGGAGGAGATTACTGAGTAGTTTGGTTCATCAGGCTGACCTCCAGTCTTCATGGAGGAGATTACTGAGTAGTTTGGTTCATCAGGCTGACCGTCAGTCTTCATGGAGGAGATTGTTGAGTAGTTTGGTTCATCAGGCTGACCTCCAGTCTTCATGGAGGAGATTACTGAGTAGTTTGGTTCATCAGGCTGACCCCCAGTCTTCATGGAGGAGATTACTGAGTAGTTTGGGTCATCAGGCTGACCTCCAGGCTGACTCTCATGGAGGAGATTACTGAGTAGTTTGGTTCATCAGGCTGACCCCCAGTCTTCATGGAGGAGATTACTGAGTAGTTTGGTTCATCAGGCTGACCTCCAGTCTTCATGGAGGAGATTACTGAGTAGTTTGGTTCATCAGGCTGACCTCCAGTCTTCATGGAGGAGATTACTGAGTAGTTTGGTTCATCAGGCTGACCCCCAGTCTTCATGGAGGAGATTACTGAGTAGTTTGGTTCATCAGGCTGACCTCCAGTCTTCATGGAGGAGATTACTGAGTAGTTTGGTTCATCAGGCTGACCCCCAGTCTTCATGGAGGAGATTACTGAGTTTGGTTTGGGTCATCCTGCATGGCTGACCCCCAGTCTCCATGGAGATTACTGAGTAGTTTGGTTCATCAGGCTGACCCCCAGTCTTCATGGAGATGACTGAGTAGTTTGGGTCATCAGGCTGACCCCCAGTCTTCATGGATGAGATTACTGAGTAGTTTGGGTCATCAGGCTGACCTCCAGTCTTCATAGAGGAGATTACTGAGTAGTTTGGTTCATCAGGCTGACCCCCAGTCTTCATGGAGGAGATTACTGAGTAGTTTGGTTCATCAGGCTGACCCCCAGTCTTCATGGAGGAGATTACTGAGTAGTTTGGTTCATCAGGCTGACCCCCAGTCTTCATGGAGGAGATTACTGAGTAGTTTGGTTCATCAGGCTGACCCCAGTCTTCATGGAGGAGATTACTGAGTAGTTTGGTCCATCAGGCTGACCCCAGTCTTCATGGAGGAGATTACTGAGTAGTTTGGTTCATCAGGCTGACCCAAATCTCCATGGAGATTACTGAGTAGTTTGGTTCATCAGGCTGACCCCCAGTCTTCATAGAGGAGATTACTGAGTAGTTTGGTTCATCAGGCTGACCCCCAGTCTCCATGGAGATTACTGAGTAGTTTGGTTCATCAGGCTGACCCCCAGTCTCCATGGAGATTACTGAGTAGTTTGGCTCATCAGGCTGACCCCCAGTCTTCATGGTTCATCAGGCTGACCCCCAGTCTTCATGGATGAGATTACTGAGTAGTTTGGTTCATCAGGCTGACCCCCAGTCTTCATGGAGGAGATTACTGAGTAGTTTGGTTCATCAGGCTGATCCCCAGTCTTCATGGTTCATCAGGCTGACCCCCAGTCTTCATGGATGAGATTACTGAGTAGTTTGCTTCATCAGGCTGACCCCCAGTCTTCATGGATGAGATTACTGAGTAGTTTGGTTCATCAGGCTGACCCCCAGTCTCCATGGAGATTACTGAGTAGTTTGGTTCATCAGGCTGATCGCCAGTCTTCATGGTTCATCAGGCTGACCCCCAGTCTTCATGGAGAGATTACTGAGTAGTTTGGTTCATCAGGCTGACCCCCAGTCTTCATGGAGGAGATTACTGAGTAGTTTGGTTCATCAGGCTGACCTCCAGTCTTCATGGAGGAGATTACTGAGTAGTTTGGTTCATCAGGCTGACCTCCAGTCTTCATGGAGGAGATTACTGAGTAGTTTGGTTCATCAGGCTGACCTCCAGTCATGGAGGACCCCCAGTCATGGAGGAGATTACTGAGTAGTTTGGTTCATCAGGCTGACCTCCAGTCTTCATGGAGGAGATTACTGAGTAGTTTGGTTCATCAGGCTGACCCCCAGTCTTCATGAAGGAGATTACTGAGTAGTTTGGTTCATCAGGCTGACCCCAGTCTTCATGGAGGAGATTACTGAGTAGTTTGGTTCATCAGGCTGACCTCCAGTCTTCATGGAGGAGATTGTTGAGTAGTTTGGTTCATCAGGCTGACCTCCAGTCTCCATGGAGATTACTGAGTAGTTTGGTTCATCAGGCTGACCCCCAGTCTTCATGGAGATTACTGAGTCAGTTTGGTCATCAGGCTGACCCCCAGTCTTCATGGAGGAGATTACTGAGTAGTTTGGGTCATCAGGCTGACCCTCCAGTCTTCATGGAGATTACTGATTACTGAGTAGTTTGGTTCATCAGGCTGACCCCAGTCTTCATGGAGGAGATTACTGAGTAGTTTGGTTCATCAGGCTGACCTCCAGTCTTCATGGAGGAGATTACTGAGTAGTTTGGTTCATCAGGCTGACCCCCAGTCTTCATGGAGGAGATTACTGAGTAGTTTGGTTCATCAGGCTGACCCCAGTCTTCATGGAGGAGATTACTGAGTAGTTTGGTCCATCAGGCTGACCCCCAGTCTTCATGGAGGAGATTACTGAGTAGTTTGGTTCATCAGGCTGACCTCCAGTCTCCATGGAGATTACTGAGTAGTTTGGTTCATCAGGCTGACCCCCAGTCTTCATGAGGAGATTACTGAGTAGTTTGGTTCATCAGGCTGACCTCCAGTCTTCATGGAGAGATTACTGAGTAGTTTGGTTCATCAGGCTGACCCCCAGTCTTCATGGAGGAGATTACTGAGTAGTTTGGTTCATCAGGCTGACCTCCAGTCTTCATGGAGGAGATTACTGAGTAGTTTGGTTCATCAGGCTGACCCCAGTCTTCATGGAGGAGATTACTGAGTAGTTTGGTTCATCAGGCTGACCTCCAGTCTTCATGGAGGAGATTACTGAGTAGTTTGGTTCATCAGGCTGACCTCCTAGTCTTCATGGAGGAGATTACTGAGTCAGTTTGGTTCATCAGGCTGACCCCCAGTCTTCATGGATGAGATTACTGAGTAGTTTGGTTCATCAGGCTGACCCCCAGTCTTCATGGATGAGATTACTGAGTAGTTTGGTTCATCAGGCTGACCTCCAGTCTTCATGGAGGATGATTACTGAGTAGTTTGGTTCATCAGGCTGACCCCAGTCTTCATGGAGGAGATTATGAGTTTGCTCCTGACCCCCAGTCTTCATGGATGAGATTACTGAGTAGTTTGGTTCATCAGGCTGACCCCCAGTCTTCATGGAGATGACTGAGTAGTTTGGTTCATCAGGCTGATAACCAGTCTTCATGGATAGATTACTGAGTAGTTTGGGTCATCAGGCTGACCTCCAGTCTTCATGGAGGAGATTACTGAGTAGTTTGGTTCATCAGGCTGATCCCTCAGTCTTCATGGAGGAGATTACTTATTTGGTTCATCAGGCTGACCCCCAGTCTTCATGGAGGAGATTACTGAGTAGTTTGGTTCATCAGGCTGACCCCCAGTCTTCATGGAGGAGATTACTGAGTAGTTTGGTTCATCAGGCTGACCCCCAGTCTTCATGGAGGAGATTACTGAGTAGTTTGGCTCATCAGGCTGACCCCCAGTCTTCATTTGAAGTTATTGAGGGAAGATGATGTCAATGTGAAGGTAATAATTCCAGAGGATGGAGAAGAAAGTACAACCCCACATGCTAGATCATTATTCTGTTAATAAAATCTAACCTTTTCTCAACAAAGGAATACTTATCTGTGGTATTTCATTGGTATGGGCAGCACTACCATAAGAGCTGTTGGATCAAATTATGCAATTTCCTTTAATAGTTGATACAAGAAGCCTTTGTCAAGAAGGGAAAAATGGGAGGCACTGATTGGTTCCAAAATCAGTCATGAAATCAGTCTGAGTCAGTCTGCATGTCTCATCAGATTGACTGGACTTGAGGTCTAAACTCTGTCAACTCCTCTCTCTCCTGGTGGTCATTCATTCCAAATGGCACCCTATTCTCTACTTTAGACTAGGGTCCTTCCTATAGAACCCTATTCCCTATATAGTGCACTACTTTAGACCAGGGTCCTATAGAACCCTGTTCCCTACATAGTGCACTACTTTAGACCTGGGTCCTATAGAACCCTGTTCCCTACATAGTGCACTACTTTAGACCAGGGTCCTATAGAACCCTATCCCCTTCATAGTGCACTACTTTAGACCAGGGTCCTATAGAACCCTGTTCCCTTCATAGTGCACTACTTTAGACCAGGGTCCTATAGAACCCTGTTCCCTTCATAGTGCACTACTTTAGACAAGGGTCCTATAGAACCCTGTTCCCTACATAGTGCACTACTTTAGACCAGGGTCCTATAGAACCCTGTTCCCTACATAGTGCACTACAGCCTGAAATAGAAACAGGACTGTTTAAGCTAAGTGTAAAGATAAAATACTTCTCAACTTATAACAGTGTTGTCTCTAATATATATTATGTATAACAGTGTTGTCTCTAATATATATTATGTATAACGGTGTTGTCTCTAATATATATTATGTATAACAGTGTTGTCTCTAATATATGTTATGTATAACAGTGTATTGTCTCTAATATATATTATGTATAACAGTGTTGTCTCTAATAAATGTCATGTATAACAGTGTGTTGTCTCTAACATATATTATGTATAACAGTGTTGTCTCTAATATATATTATGTATAACAGTGTTGTCTCTAATATATATTATGTATAACAGTGTTGTCTCTAATATATATTATGTATAACAGTGTTGTCTCTAATATATATTATGTATAACAGTGTTGTCTCTAACAGTGTTGTCTCTAATATATATTATGTATAACAGTGTTGTCTCTAATATATATTATGTATTATATTATTATCAATATGATCAATGTATTATTATATTATTACCAATGTGTTATTATATTATTATATTATTACCAATGTGTTATTATATTATTACCAATGTGTTATTATATTATAATATTATTATCAATGTGTTATTATATTATTATATTATTATCAATGCGTTATTATATTATTACCAATGTATTATTATATTATTATCAATGTGTTATTATATTATTATATTATTATCAATGTGTAATTATATTATTATCAATGTGTTATTATATTATTATATTATTATCAATGTGGTACTATATTATTACCAATGTGTTATTATATTATTATCAATGTGTTGTTATATTATTATCAATGTGTTATTATATTATTACCAATGTGTTATTATATTATATTATTACCAATGTGTTATTATATTATAGTATTACCAATGTGTTATTATATTATTACCAATGTGTTATTATATTATTATCAATGTGTTATTTTATTATTATTATTATTATCTATGTGTTATTATATTATTATCAATGTGTTATTATATTATTATCAATGTGTTATTATATTATATTATTACCAATGTGTTATTATATTATATTATATTATTACCAATGTGTTATTATATTATTACCAATGTGTTTTTATATTATTATCAATGTGTTATTTTATTATTATATTATTATCAACGTGTTATTATATTATTACCAATGTGTTATTATAATATTATCAAGGTGTTATTATATTATTACCATTGTGTTATTATATTATATTATTACCAATGTGTTATTATATTATTATATTATTATCATCAATGTGTTATTATATTATTATATTATTATCAATGTGTTATTATATTATTATCAATGTGTTATTATATTATTACCAATGTGTTATTATATTATTATCAATGTGTTATTATATTATTACCAATGTGTTATTATATTATATTATTACCAATGTGTTATTATATTATTATATTATTATCAATGTGTTATTATATTATTATCAATGTGTTATTATATTATATTATTACCAATGTGTTATTATATTATTATCAATGTGTTATTATATTATTATCAATGTGTTATTATATTATTACCAATGTGTTATTATATTATTATATTCTTATCAATGTGTTATTATATTATTATATTATTACCAATGTGTTATTATATTATTACCAATGTGTTATTATATTATTATAATATTACCAATGTGTTATTATATTATTACCAATGTGTTATTATATTATTATATTATTACCAATGTGTTATTATATTATTATATTATTATCGATGTGTTATTATATTATTATCAATGTGTTATTATATTATATTATTACCAATGTGTTATTATATTATATTATTACAAATGTGTTATTATATTATTATCAATGTGTTATTGTATTATATTATTACCAATGTGTTATTATATTATTAACAATGTGTTATTATATTATTATCAATGTGTTATTATATTATTTCCAATGTGTTATTATATTATTACCAATGTGTTATTATATTATTATATTATTACCAATGTGTTATTATATTATTCTATTATTATCAATGTGTTATTATATTATATTATTACCAATGTGTTATTAAATTATATTATTACCAATGTGTTATTATATTATTATCAATGTGTTATTATATTATTATATTATTACCAATGTGTTATTGTATTATTATATTATTACCAATGTGTTATTATATTATTATCAATGTGTTATTATATTATTACCAATGTGTTATTATATTATTACCAATGTGTTATTATAATATTATATTATTACCAATGTGTTATTATATTATTATCAATGTGTTATTATATTATTACCAATGTGTTATTATATTATTATATTATTACCAATGTGTTATTATATTATTATTGCCCATGTGTTATTATATTATTATATTATTACCCATGTGTTATTATTTTATTATATTATTATCAAGGTGTTATTATATTATTATATTATTATCAATATTTTATTATATTATTATCAATGTGTTATTATATTATTCCCGATGTGTTATTATATTATTACCAATGTGTTATTCTATTATTACCAATGTGTTATTATATTATTATCAATGTGTTATTATATTATTATCAATGTGTTATTATATTATATTATTACCAATGTGTTATTATATTATATTATTACAAATGTGTTATTATATTATTTTCAATGTGTTATTATATTATTACCAATGTGTTATTATATTATTATCAATGTGTTATTATATATTATCAATGTGTTATTATATTATATTATTACCAATGTGTTATTATATTATTATCAATGTGTTATTATATTATTATCAATGTGTTATTATATAATATTGTTACCAATGTGTTATTAAATTATATTATTACCAATGTGTTATAATATTATTACCAATGTGTTATTATATTATTATATTATTACCAATGTGTTATTATATAATTATATTATTACCAATGTGTTATTATATTATTATCAATGTGTTATTATATTATTACCAATGTGTTATTATATTATTATATTATTATATTATTATCAATGTGTTATTATATTATTATCAATGTGTTATTTTAATATTAGCATTAAAAGTAATCAGTGTGATCAGTGTGATCAGTATGATTATTATCAGTGTTATCATGTTATTATCAATGTGTCAGTATTATCAGTGTTGTCAATGTGTTATCCGTGTGATCCTTGTTGTCATATGATCCGTGTGATCCGTGTTATCAATGTCAGTTATATTATATTGTTACCGTGTTGTCAGTGTGATCAGTGTTATCATTATTACCAATGTGTTATTATATTATTATATTATTACCAATGTGTGATTATATTATCCGTGTTATCATATTATCCAATGTGTTATCAGTGTGATCAATGTGTTATCATATGTGATCAATGTGATCCGTGTTGTCAGTGTGATCCGTGTTATCCAATGTGTTGTCAGTGTGATCATGTTATATTATTATCAATGTGATCCTATGTTGTCAGTGTGATCCGTGTGATCCGTGTTGTCAGTGTGATCCGTGTTGTCAGTGTGATCAGTGTTGTCAGTGTGATCAGTGTGATCCGTGTTGTCAGTGTGATCCGTGTGATCCGTGTTGTCAGTGTGATCCGTGTTGTCAGTGTGATCAGTGTTGTCAGTGTGATCAGTGTGATCCGTGTTGTCAGTGTTGTCAGTGTTGTCAGTGTGATCAGTGTTGTCAGTGTGATCAGTGTTGTCAGTGTGGGCAGTGTTGTCAGTGTGATAAGTGTGATCAGTGTTGTCAGTGTGATCAGTGTTGTCAGTGTGATCAGTGTGATCCGTGTGATCCGTGTGATCCGTGTGATCCGTGTTGTCAGTGTGATCCGTGTTGTCAGTGTGATCAGTGTTGTCAGTGTGATCAGTGTTGTCAGTGTGATCAGTGTGATCAGTGTTGTCAGTGTGATCGGTGTGATCCGTGTTGTCAGTGTGATCCGTGTTGTCAGTGTGATCCGTGTTGTCAGTGTGATCCGTGTTGTCAGTGTGATCAGTGTTGTCAGTGTGATCCGTGTTGTCAGTGTGATCAGTGTTGTCAGTGAGATCCGTGTTGTCAGTGTGATCCGTGTTGTCAGTGTGATCAGTGTTGTCAGTGAGATCAGTGTTGTCAGTGTGATCCGTGTGATCCCTGTTGTCAGTGTGATCCGTGTTGTCAGTGTGATCCGTGTTGTCAGTGTGATCCGTGTTGTCAGTGTGATCAGTGTTGTCAGTGTGATCAGTGTGATCAGTGTTGTCAGTGTGATCAGTGTTGTCAGTGTGATCAGTGTTGTCAGTGTGATCAGTGTGATCAGTGTTGTCAGTGTGATCAGTGTGATCAGTGTTGTCAGTGTGATCAGTGTTGTCAGTGTGATCAGTGTTGTCAGTGTGATCAGTGTTGTCAGTGTGATCAGTGTTGTCAGTGTGACTACTATGCCCTTTTCTGTTTTGTCGGGTCTTTTCAATGACTTTCAGAGGGAGAGACACCAAGCAACACCCTGGGAGACAGAGAGAATAAACACCCTCTACAACATCCTGGGAGACAGAGAGAATAAACACCCTCTACAACACCCTGGGAGACAGAGAGAATAAACACCCTCTACAACACCCTGGGAGACAGAGAGAATAAACACCCTCTACAACACCCTTGGAGACAGAGAGAATAAACACCCTCTACAACACCCTGGGAGACAGAGAATAAACACCCTCTACAACACCCTGGGAGACAGAGAATAAACACCCTCTACAACACCCTGGGAGACATAGAGAATAAACACCCTCTACAACACCCTGGGAGACAGAGAGAATAAACACCCTCTACAACACCCTGGGAGACATGGGAGACATAGAGAATAAACACCCTCTACAACACCCTGGGAGACATAGAGAATAAACACCCTGGGAGACAGAGAGAATAAACACCCTACAACACCCTGGGAGACAGAGAGAATAAACACCCTGGGAGACATAGAGAATAAACACCCTCTACAACACCCTGGGAGACATAGAGAATAAACACCCTCTACAACACCCTGGGAGACAGAGAGAATAAACACCCTCTACAACACCCTGGGAGACAGAGAGAATAAACACCCTCTACAACACCCTGGGAGACATAGAGAATAAACACCCTCAGAGAGAATAAACACCCTCTACACACCCTGGGAGACAGAGAGAATAAACACCCTCTACAACACCCTGGGAGACAGAGAGAATAAACACCCTCTACAACACCCTGGGAGACAGAGAGAATAAACACCCTCTACAACACCCTGGGAGACAGAGAGAATAAACACCCTCTACAACACCCTGGGAGACAGAGAGAATAAACACCCTCTACAACACCCTGGGAGACAGAGAGAATAAACACCCTGGGAGACAGAGAGAATAAACACCCTCTACAACACCCTGGGAGACAGAGAGAATAAACACCCTCTACAACACCCTGGGAGACAGAGAGAATAAACACCCTCTACAACACCCTGGGAGACAGAGAGAATAAACACCCTCTACAACACCCTGGGAGACAGAGAGAATAAACACCCTCTACAACACCCTGGGAGACAGAGAGAATAAACACCCTCTACAACACCCTGGGAGACAGAGAGAATAAACACCCTCTACAACACCCTGGGAGACAGAGAGAATAAACACCCTCTACAACACCCTGGGAGACAGAGAGAATAAACACCCTCTACAACACCCTGGGAGACAGAGAGAATAAACACCCTCTACAACACCCTGGGAGTCAAAGAGAATAAACACCCTCTACAACACCCTGGGAGACATAGAGAATAAACACCCTCTACAACACCCTGGGAGACATAGAGAATAAACACCCTCTACAACACCCTGGGAGACAGAGAGAATAAACACCCTCTACAACACCCTGGGAGACATAGAGAATAAACACCCTAGAGAATAAACACCCTTGCTACAACACCCTGGGAGATTGTAGAGAATAAACACCCTCTACAACACCCTGGGAGACATAGAGAATAAACACCCTCTACAACACCCTGGGAGACAGAGAGAATAAACACCCTCTACAACACCCTGGGAGACATAGAGAAGGGTAGGATTTGGAGGGGTGACAGGGAGGGTGGGGGGTGACAGTGGGATTTGGGGGGTGACAGGGAGGGTGGGGGGGTGACAGTGGGATTTGGGGGTGACAGGGAGGGTGGGGGCGTGACAGTGAGGGTGGGGGGGTGACAGGGAGGGTGGGGGCGTGACAATGAGGGTGGGGGGTGTGACAGGGAGGGTGGGGGGTGACAGTGAGGGTGGGGGGTGACAGTGAGGGTGGGGGGGTGACAGGGAGGGTGGGGGGTGACAGGGAGGGTGGGGGGTGACAAGGTATCAACACTCAGGCTTTCTAGGGTTCTTCAGTTAGTGACTAATGACCTACTGTACAGTTCTGGTCCTGTCAGCAGCTCCTTTCCCATGACTCAATCTAATGATTTAGAATTACCACAGAGAGGCTGCTATTAAAGGGCCGGTGCCAAACCATGGATTTATTCGCCTCAGAGCGGTAACTGTGGAACTTCCAAAATGTTTCATATTTAAGGAAATGTTTGCAACAACCCCCAGCTTGCAGTGGCATGATTGTCTGGCCATAATAACACATTAGTCATCATCTTGACTGGCTGTGGGCGGGGCTTGGCGTCCTGATCGGGAAGGGGGCGGGACTTGGCAACACTCAGCATATAAAAAGACACATTGTATTATTTGGTGAAAAACAAAATGAGAGTCCTCAGGATATGATGACTAACTCAACTATGGCTGCCTGGATGGAGGTGAGATACGTCTTTAAAGAATATAACATCATACACATTACTGGATAATGAAAAACAGATAAGTGGAATTTTTGTTGAAGGAATGGAGAGGGACTGCTGATTTATCAAGAGACATGGGGTTTGGGGTTTTATTTTATGTCAGAGGGGCAGAGTCACATTAATTAACCACAGTGTTGTCTCACAGCAATAACAGACAGTCAATACAACACTAGAGGACAGAGCAGTACCACAACACTAGAGGACAGAACAGTACTACAACACTAGAGGACAGAACAGCACCACAACACTAGAGGACAGAACAGTACTACAACACTAGAGGACAGAACAGTACCACAACACTAGAGGACAGAACAGTACCACAACACTAGAGGACAGAACAGTACCACAACACTAGAGGACAGAACAGTACCACAGCACTAGAGGACAGAACAGTACCACAACACTAGAGGACAGAACAGTACCACAACACTAGAGGACAGAACAGTACCACAACACTAGAGGACAGAACAGTACCACAACACTAGAGGACAGAACAGTACCACAACACTAGAGGACAGAACAGTACCACAACACTAGAGGACAGAACAGCACCACAACACTAGAGGACAGAACAGTACCACAACACTAGAGGACAGAACAGTACCACAACACTAGAGGACAGAACAGTACCACAACACTAGAGGACAGAACAGTACCAGAGGACAGAACAGTACCACAACACTAGAGGACAGAACAGTACCACAACACTAGAGGACAGAACAGTACCACAACACTAGAGGACAGAACAGTACCACAACACTAGAGGACAGAACAGTACCACAACACTAGAGGACAGAACAGTACCACAACACTAGAGGACAGAACAGTACCACAACACTAGAGACAGAACAGACAGAACAGAACAGTACCACAACACTAGAGGACAGAACAGTACCACAACACTAGAGGACAGAACAGTACCACAACACTAGAGGACAGAACAGTACCACAACACTAGAGGACAGAACAGTACCACAACACTAGAGGACAGAACAGTACCACAACACTAGAGGACAGAACAGTACCACAACACTAGAGGACAGAACAGTACCACAACACTAGAGGACAGAACAGTACCACAACACTAGAGGACAGAACAGTACCACAACACTAGAGGACAGAACAGTACCACAACACTAGAGGACAGAACAGTACCACAACACTAGAGGACAGAACAGTACCACAACACTAGAGGACAGAACAGTACCACAACACTAGAGGACAGAACAGTACCACAACACTAGAGGACAGAACAGTACCACAACACTAGAGGACAGAACAGTACCACAACACTAGAGGACAGAACAGCACCACAACACTAGAGGACAGAACAGTACCACAACACTAGAGGACAGAACAGTACCACAACACTAGAGGACAGAACAGTACCACAACACTAGAGGACAGAACAGTACCACAACACTAGAGGACAGAACAGTACCACAACACTAGAGGACAGAACAGTACCACAACACTAGAGGACAGAACAGTACCACAACACTAGAGGACAGAACAGTACCACAACACTAGAGGACAGAACAGTACCACAACACTAGAGGACAGAACAGTACCACAACACTAGAGGACAGAACAGTACCACAACACTAGAGGACAGAACAGTACCACAACACTAGAGGACAGAACAGTACCACAGAGGACAGAACAGTACCACAACACTAGAGGACAGAACAGTACCACAACACTAGAGGACAGAACAGCACCACAACACTAGAGGACAGAACAGTACCACAACACTAGAGGACAGAACAGTACCACAACACTAGAGGACAGAACAGTACCACAACACTAGAGGACAGAACAGTACCACAACACTAGAGGACAGAACAGTACCACAACACTAGAGGACAGAACAGTACCACAACACTAGAGGACAGAACAGTACCACAACACTAGAGGACAGAACAGTACCACAACACTAGAGGACAGAACAGCACCACAACACTAGAGGACAGAACAGTACCACAACACTAGAGGACAGAACAGTACCACAACACTAGAGGACAGAACAGTACCACAACACTAGAGGACAGAACAGTACCACAACACTAGAGGACAGAACAGTACCACAACACTAGAGGACAGAACAGTACCACAACACTAGAGGACAGAACAGCACCCCACAACACCAGAGGACAGAACAGCACCACAACACTAGAGGACAGAACAGTACTACAACACTAGAGGACAGAACAGTACCACAACACTAGAGGACAGAACAGCACCACAACACTAGAGGACAGAACAGTACCACAGCACTAGAGGACAGAACAGTACCACAACACTAGAGGACAGAACAGCACCACAACACTAGAGGACAGAACAGTACCACAACACTAGAGGACAGAACAGCACCACAACACTAGAGGACAGAACAGTACCACAACACTAGAGGACAGAACAGTACCACAACACTAGAGGACAGAACAGTACCACAACACTAGAGGACAGAACAGTACCACAACACTAGAGGACAGAACAGTACCACAACACTAGAGGACAGAACAGTACCACAACACTAGAGGACAGAACAGTACCACAACACTAGAGGACAGAACAGTACCACAACACTAGAGGACAGAACAGTACCACAACACTAGAGGACAGAACAGTACCACAACACTAGAGGACAGAACAGTACCACAACACTAGAGGACAGAACAGTACCACAACACTAGAGGACAGAACAGTACCACAACACTAGAGGACAGAACAGTACCACACAACAGAACAGTACCACAACACTAGAGGACAGAACAGTACCACAACACTAGAGGACAGAACAGTACCACAACACTAGAGGACAGAACAGTACCACAACACTAGAGGACAGAACAGTACCACAACACTAGAGGACAGAACAGAACAGTACCACAACACTAGAGGACAGAACAGTACCACAACACTAGAGGACAGAACAGTACCACAACACTAGAGGACAGAACAGTACCACAACACTAGAGGACAGAACAGTACCACAACACTAGAGGACAGAACAGTACCACAACACTAGAGGACAGAACAGTACCACAGCACTAGAGGACAGAACAGTACCACACAACACTAGAGGACAGAACAGTACCACAACACTAGAGGACAGAACAGTACCACAACACTAGAGGACAGAACAGTACCACAACACTAGAGGACAGAACAGTACCACAACACTAGAGGACAGAACAGTACCACAACACTAGAGGACAGAACAGCACCACAACACTAGAGGACAGAACAGTACCACAACACTAGAGGACAGAACAGTACCACAACACTAGAGGACAGAACAGTACCACAACACTAGAGGACAGAACAGTACCACAACACTAGAGGACAGAACAGTACCACAACACTAGAGGACAGAACACAACACTAGTACCACAACACTAGAGGACAGAACAGTACCACAACACTAGAGGACAGAACAGTACCACAACACTAGAGGACAGAACAGCACCACAACACTAGAGGACAGAACAGTACCACAACACTAGAGGACAGAACAGCACCACAACACTAGAGGACAGAACAGTACCACAACACTAGAGGACAGAACAGCACCACAACACTAGAGGACAGAACAGTACCACAACACTAGAGGACAGAACAGCACCACAACACTAGAGGACAGAACAGTACTACAACACTAGAGGACAGAACAGCACCACAACACTAGAGGACAGAACAGCACCACAACACTAGAGGACAGAACAGTACCACAACACTAGAGGACAGAACAGTACCACAACACTAGAGGACAGAACAGTACCACAACACTAGAGGACAGAACAGTACCACAACACCAGAGGACAGAACAGCACCACAACACTAGAGGACAGAACAGTACTACAACACTAGAGGACAGAACAGTACCACAACACTAGAGGACAGAACAGCACCACAACACTAGAGGACAGAGCAGTACCACAGCACTAGAGGACAGAACAGTACCACAACACTAGAGGACAGAACAGCACCACAACACTAGAGGACAGAACAGTACCACAACACTAGAGGACAGAACAGCACCACAACACTAGAGGACAGAACAGTACCACAACACTAGAGGACAGAACAGTACCACAACACTAGAGGACAGAACAGTACCACAACACTAGAGGACAGAACAGTACCACAACACTAGAGGACAGAACAGTACCACAACACTAGAGGACAGAACAGTACCACAACACTAGAGGACAGAACAGTACCACAACACTAGAGGACAGAACAGTACCACAACACTAGAGGACAGAACAGTACCACAACACTAGAGGACAGAACAGTACCACAACACTAGAGGACAGAACAGTACCACAACACTAGAGGACAGAACAGTACCACAACACTAGAGGACAGAACAGTACCACAACACTAGAGGACAGAACAGTACCACAACACTAGAGGACAGAACAGTACCACAACACTAGAGGACAGAACAGTACCACAACACTAGAGGACAGAACAGTACCACAACACTAGAGGACAGAACAGTACCACAACACTAGAGGACAGAACAGTACCACAACACTAGAGGACAGAACAGTACCACAACACTAGAGGACAGAACAGTACCACAACACTAGAGGACAGAACAGTACCACAACACTAGAGGACAGAACAGTACCACAACACTAGAGGACAGAACAGTACCACAACACTAGAGGACAGAACAGTACCACAACACTAGAGGACAGAACAGTACCACAACACTAGAGGACAGAACAGTACCACAACACTAGAGGACAGAACAGTACCACAACACTAGAGGACAGAACAGTACCACAACACTAGAGGACAGAACAGTACCACAACACTAGAACAGTACCACAACACTAGAGGACAGAACAGTACCACAACACTAGAGGACAGAACAGTACCACAACACTTCAGAGGACAGAACAGTACCACAACACTAGAGGACAGAACAGTACCACAACACTAGAGGACAGAACAGTACAACAACACTAGAGGACAGAACAGTACCACAACACTAGAGGACAGAACAGTACCACAACACTTCATATAGAGGACAGAACAGTACCACAACACTAGAGGACAGAACAGTACCACAACACTAGAGGACAGAACAGTACCACAACACTAGAGGACAGAACAGTACCACAACACTAGAGGACAGAACAGTACCACAACACTAGAGGACAGAACAGTACCACAACACTAGAGGACAGAACAGTACCACAACACTAGAGGACAGAACAGTACCACAACACTAGAGGACAGAACAGTACCACAACACTAGAGGACAGAACAGTACCACAACACTTCAGAACAGTACCACAACACTAGAGGACAGAACAGTACCACAACACTAGAGGACAGAACAGTACCACAACACTAGAGGACAGAGGACAGAACAGTACCACAACACTAGAGGACAGAACAGTACCACAACACTAGAGGACAGAACAGTACCACAACACTTCAGAACAGCCCACAACACTAGAGGACAGAACAGTACCACAGCACTAGAGGACAGAACAGTACCACAACACTAGAGGACAGAACAGTACCACAACACTAGAGGACAGAACAGTACCACAACACTAGAGGACAGAGCAGCACCACAACACTAGAGGACAGAACAGTACCACAACACTAGAGGACAGAACAGTACCACAACACTAGAGGACAGAACAGTACCACAACACTTCATATAGAGGACAGAACAGTACCACAACACTAGAGGACAGAACAGTACCACAACACTTCATATAGAGGACAGAACAGTACCACAGCACTAGAGGACAGAACAGTACCACAACACTAGAGGACAGAGCAGCACCACAACACTAGAGGACAGAACAGTACCACAACACTAGAGGACAGAGCAGCACCACAACACTAGAGGACAGAACAGTACAACAACACTAGAGGACAGAACAGTACCACAACACTAGAGGACAGAACAGTACCACAACACTAGAGGACAGAACAGTACCACAACACTAGAGGACAGAACAGCACCACAACACTAGAGGACAGAACAGCACCACAACACTAGAGGACAGAACAGTACCACAACACTAGAGGACAGAACAGTACCACAACACTAGAGGACAGACAGAACAGTACCACAACACTAGAGGACAGAACAGTACCACAACACTAGAGGACAGAACAGTACCACAACACTAGAGGACAGAACAGTACCACAGCACTTCAACATAGAGGACAGAGCAGCACCACAACACTAGAGGACAGAACAGTACCACAACACTAGAGGACAGAACAGTACCACAACACTAGAGGACAGAACAGTACCACAACACTAGAGGACAGAACAGTACCACAACACTAGAGGACAGAACAGTACCACAACACTAGAGGACAGAACAGTACCACAACACTAGAGGACAGAACAGTACCACAACACTAGAGGGCAGAACAGTACCACAACACTAGAAGACAGAACAGTACCACAACACTAGAGGACAGAACAGTACCACAACACTAGAGGACAGAACAGTACCACAACACTAGAGGACAGAACAGTACCACAACACTTCATATAGAGGACAGAGCAGTACCACAACACTAGAGGGCAGAACAGTACCACAACACTAGAGGACAGAACAGTACCACAACACTAGAGGACAGAACAGTACCACAACACTAGAGGACAGAACAGTACCACAGCACTTCATATAGAGGACAGAACAGCACCACAACACTAGAGGACAGAACAGTACCACAACACTAGAGGACAGAACAGTACCACAACACTAGAGGACAGAACAGTACCACAACACTAGAGGACAGAACAGTACCACAACACTAGAGGACAGAACAGGACCACAACACGAGAGGACAGAACAGTACCACAGAGGACTTCAGTATAGAGGACAGAACAGCACCACAACACTAGAGGACAGAACAGTACCACAACACTAGAGGACAGAACAGTACCACAACACTAGAGGACAGAACAGTACCACAACACTAGAGGACAGAACAGTACCACAGTACTTCTTATAGAGGACAGAGCAGCACCACAACACTAGAGGACAGAACAGTACCACAACACTAGAGGACAGAACAGTACCACAACACTAGAGGACAGAACAGTACCACAACACTAGAGGACAGAACAGTACCACAGTACTTCTTATAGAGGACAGAGCAGCACCACAACACTAGAGGACAGAACAGTACCACAGCACTAGAGGACAGAACAGTACCACAACACTTCATATAGAGGACAGAGCAGTACCACAACACTTCATATAGAGGGAGAACTGACAACTAGAGGACGGACTTTGAAATAAAGTAACAAAAAACAGTAGAGTTTTTCCTTCCACCCCTGCTCTCACAATACTCTGAGTCCCAGATTTCGATGTGCTGAGTCCATGTTGACTCACAGTTATGAGCATATCAGAGTGTTATAATGGACAATGAGACCAGTAAACTTCCAGCCTGAACAGCCCTGGTGACAATAATGAAAACATCATGCCTTGTAAACCAACTCAGAGAACAGAGGACACAGAGGGTGTGTCCCTAATGAAACCCTATTCCCTTCACAGTGCAGAGCTCTGGTCCATAGCAGGGCACTACATAGGGATTAGGGCTCTGGTCCATAGCAGGGCACTATATAGGGATTAGGGCTCTGGTCCATAGCAGGGCACTATATAGGGATTAGGGCTCTGGTCCATAGCAGGGCACTATATAGGGATTAGGGCTCTGGTCCATAGCAGGGCACTATATAGGGATTAGGGCTCTGGTCCATAGCAGGGCACTATATAGGGATTAGGGCTCTGGTCCATAGCAGGGCACTATATAGGGATTAGGGCTCTGGTCCATAGCAGGGCACTATATAGGGATTAGGGCTCTGGTCCATAGCAGGGCACTATATAGGGATTAGGGCTCTGGTCCATAGCAGGGCACTATATGGGGATTAGGGCTCTGGTCCATAGCAGGGCACTATATGGGGATTAGGGCTCTGGTCCATAGCAGGGCACTATATGGGGATTAGGGCTCTGGTCCATAGCAGGGCACTATATAGGGATTAGGGCTCTGGTCCATAGCAGGGCACTACATAGGGATTAGGGCTCTGGTCCATAGCAGGGCACTATATAGGGATTAGGGCTCTGGTCCATAGCAGGGCACTATATAGGATTAGGGCTCTGGTCCATAGCAGGGCACTATATAGGGATTAGGGCTCTGGTCCATAGCAGTCCATAGGGGCACTATATTAGGGCTCTGGTCCATTTAGGGCTCTGGTCCATAGCAGGGCACTATATAGGGATTAGGGCTCTGGTCCATAGCAGGGCACTATATAGGGATTAGGGCTCTGGTCCATAGCAGGGCACTATATAGGGATTAGGGCTCTGGTCCATAGCAGGGCACTATATAGGGATTAGGGCTCTGGTCCATAGCAGGGCACTATATAGGGATTAGGGCTCTGGTCCATAGCAGGGCACTATATAGGGGGCTCTGGTCCATTAGGGGGCTCTGGTCCATAGCAGGGCACTATATGGGGATTAGGGCTCTGGTCCATAGCAGGGCACTATATAGGGATTAGGGCTCTGGTCCATATCACGGCACTATATAGAGATTAGGGCTCTGGTCCATAGCAGGGCACTATATGGGGATTAGGGCTCTGGTCCATAGCAGGGCACTATATGGGGATTAGGGCTCTGGTCCATAGCAGGGCACTATATAGGGATTAGGGCTCTGGTCCATATCAGGGCACTATATAGGATTAGGGCTCTTCCAGGGCTCTGGTCCATAGCAGGGCACTATATAGGGATTAGGGCTCTGGTCCATAGCAGGGCACTATATCTGGGGATTAGGGCTCTGGTCCATAGCAGGGCACTATATAGGGATTAGGGCTCTGGTCCATATATAGGGATTAGGGCTCTGGTCCAGGGCACTATATAGGGATTAGGGCTCTGGTCCATAGCAGGGCACTATATAGGGATTAGGGGTCTCTGGTTAGGGCTCTGGTCCATAGCAGGGCACTATATAGGGATTAGGGCTCTGGTCCATAGCAGGGCACTATATAGGGATTAGGGCTCTGGTCCATAGCAGGGCACTATATAGTGATTAGGGCTCTGGTCCATAGCAGGGTACTATATAGGGATTAGGGCTCTGGTCCATAGCAGGGCACTATATAGGGATTAGGGCTCTGGTCCATATCACGGCACTATATAGAGATTAGGGCTCTGGTCAATAGCAGGGCACTATATAGGGAATAGGGCTCTGGTCAACAGTAGTGTTCTATATAGGGAATAGGGCTCTGGTCAACAGTAGTGTTCTATATAGGGAATAGGGCTCTGGTCAACAGTAGTGTTCTATATAGGGAATAGGGCTCTGGTCAACAGTAGTGTTCTATATAGGGAATAGGGCTCTGGTCAACAGTAGAGTTCTATATAGGGAATAGGGCCCTGGTCAACAGTAGTGTTCTATATAGGGAATAGGGCTCTCGTCAACAGTAGTGTTCTATATAGGGAATAGGGCTCTGGTCAACAGTAGTGTTCTATATAGGGAATAGGGCTCTGGTCAACAGTAGTGTTCTACTCATATTAAACATCTCCAATCCAAAATGAAATCTAGAATCGGCTTCCTATTTCACAACAAACCCTCCTTCACTCACGTCGCCAAACATACCCTCGTAAAACTGACTATACTACCGATCCTCAACTTTGGCGATGTCATTTACAAAATAGCCTCCAACACTCTACTCAGAAAACTGGATGCAGTCTATCACAATGCCATCCATTTTGTCACCAAAGCCCCATATACGGTGGGGCAAAAAAGTATTTAGTCAGCCACCAATTGTGCAAGTTCTCCCACTTAAAAAGATGAGAGAGGCCTGTAATTTTCATCATAGGTACACTTCAACTATGAGAGACAAAATGAGAAGAAAAAATCCAGAAAATCACATTGTCGGATTTTTAATGAATTTATTTGCAAATTATGGTGGAAAATAAGTATTTGGTCAATAACAAAAGTTTATCTCAATACTTTGTTATATACCCTTTGTTGGCAATGACAGAGGTCAACCGTTTTCTGTAAGTCTTCACAAGGTTTTCACACACTGTTGCTGGTATTTTGGCCCATTCCTCCATGCAGATCTCCTCTAGAGCAGTGATGTTTTGGGGCTGTTGCTGGGCAACACGGATTTTCAACTCCCTCCAAAGATTTTCTGTGGGGTTGAGATCTGGAGACTGGATGGCCACTCCAGGACCTTGAAATGCTTCTTACGAAGCCACTCCTTCGTTGCCCGGGCGGTGTGTTTGGGATCATTGTCATGCTGAAAGACCCAGCCACGTTTCATCTTCAATGCCTTTGCTGATGGAAGGAGGTTTTCACTCAAAATCTCACGATACATGGCCTCATTCATTCTTTCCTTTCCACGGATCAGTCGTCCTGGTCCCTTTGCAGAAAAACAGCCCCAAAGCATGATGTTTCCTCCCCCATGCTTCACAGTAGGTATGGTGTTCTTTGGATGCAACTCAGCATTCTTTGTCCTCCAAACACGACGAGTTGAGTTTTTACCAAAAAGTTCTATTTTGGTTTCATCAGACCATATGACATTCTCCCAATCTTCTTCTGGATCATCCAAATGCTCACTAGCAAACTTCAGACGGGCCTGGACATGTACTGACTTAAGCAGGGGGACACGTCTGGCACTGCAGGATTTGAGTCCCTGGTGGCGTAGTATGTTACTAATGGTAGGCTTTGTTACTTTGGTCCCAGCTCTCTGCAGATCATTCACTAGGTCAAACGGGGGTTGTGGTTCTGGGATTTTTGCTCACCGTTCTTGTGATCATTTTGACCCCACTGGGTGAGATCTTGCGTGGAGCCACAGATCGAGTGAGATTATCAGTGGTCTTGTATGTCTTCAATTTCCTAATAATTGCTCCAACAGTTGATTTCTTCAAGCCAAGCTGCTTACCTATTGCAGATTCAGTCTTCCCAGCCTGGTGCAGGTCTACAATTTTGTTTCTGGTGTCCTTTGACAGCTCTTTGGTCTTGTCCATAGTGGAGTTTGGAGTGTGACTGTTTGAGGTTGTGGACAGGTGTCTTTTATACTGATAACAAGTTCAAACAGGTGCCATTAATACAGGTAACGAGTGGAGGACAGAGGAGCCTCTTAAAGAAGAAGTTACAGGTCTGTGAGAGCCAGAAATCTTGCTTGTTTGTTGGTGACCAAATACTTATTTTCCACCATAAATTAATTAATTAATTAATAAAAAATCCTACAATGTGATTTTCTGGATTTTTTTTCTCATTTTGTCTGTCATAGTTGAAGTGTTCCCATGATGAAAATAACAGGCCTCTCTCATCTTTTTAAGTGGGAGAACTTGCACAATTGGTGGCTGAGTAAATACTTTTTTGCCCCACTGTATATGGGGCTTTTTATGGGTTAGGGTGTGATATGAGTGGGCATTCTATGTTGCATGTCTAGTTAGTCTGTTTCTATGTGTTTTGGCCTGATATGGTTCTCAATCAGGGGCAGGTGTTTGTCGTTGTCTCTGATTGGGAACCATATTTAGGTAGCCTGTGTTGTATTGTGGTTCGTGGGTTATTGTCTATGTGAAGTTGCCTGTGTCTGCACTCGTTGGTCATAGCGTCACGTTGTTTTTGTTGCTCTTCGTGTTCGTCCTTCAATAAAAGAAGAGTGTATTCTAATCACGCTGTGCTTTGGTCTTCCCTTTACGACGATCGTGACACTAACAGTGAAATGCTGACTGACAGGCCCTTACCAACAATGCAGAGATATATTTTTTGAAATAGAAAAATAAATACACAATGAATAATGATAACTTGGCTATATACACGGGTGCCAATACTGAGTTGATGTGCAGGGGTACCAGGTAATAACATGGCTATATACACAGGGTACCAGGTAATAACATGGCTATATACACAGGGTACCAGGTAATAACATGGCTATATACACGGGGTACCAGGTAATAACATGGTTATATACACGGGGTACCAGTACCGAGACGATGTGCAGGGGTACCAGGTAATAACATGGCTATATACACAGGGTACCAGATAATAACATGGTTATATACACAGGGTACCAGTACCTAGACGATGTGCAGGGGTACCAGGTAATAATATGGCTATATACAGGAAGTACCAGGTAATAACATGGCTATATACAGGGGGTACCAGGTAATAACATGGCTATATACATGTACAAGGTAATAACATGGTTATATACAGGAAGTACCAGGTAATAACAGTACCTAGACGATGTGCAGGGGTACCAGGTAATAACATGGCTATATACACAGGGTACCAGGTAATAACATGGCTATATACAGGGGTTACCAGTACCGAGACGATGTGCAGGGGTACCAGGTAATACCATGGCTATATACAGGGGGTACCAGGTAATAACATGGCTATATACACGGGGTCAAGACGATGTGCAGGGATACCAGACCTGACCTCTACCTCATCATACTGCATGCTACAGACCTCTACCTCATCATACTGCATGCTACAGACATGACCACTACTTCATCATACTGCATGCTACAGACATGACCTCTACTTCATCATACTGCATGCTACAGACCTCTACTTCATCATACTGCATGCTACAGACATGACCTCTACTTCATATATATCCCATTTAGCAGACAGCTTTTGTCCAAAGCGACTTACATCATACTCGGCTGGGGCCACTACTTTTACATACCTGGGTGGTCCCAGCGGGACATCTACCTCATCATACTGCATGCTGGCGTGCCTCTACTTCGCCATGCTCTACCGACTGAGCCACACAGGACCCCCATACTTCATCATACTGCATGCTACAGACATGACCTCTACCTCATCATACTGCATGCTACAGACATGACCTCTACTTCACCATACTGCATGCTACAGACCTGCCTCTTCATCATACTGCATGCTACAGACATGACCTCTAATTCATCACACTGCATGCTACAGACCTCTACTTCATCATACTGCATGCTACAGACATGACCTCTATCATCATACTGCATGCTACAGACATGACCTCTACCTCATCATACTGCATGCTACAGACATGACCTCTACCTCATCATACTGCATGCTACAGACCTCTACCTCATCATACTGCATGCTACAGACCTCTACTTCATCATACTGCATGCTACAGACATGACCTCTACTTCATCATACTGCATGCTACAGACCTCTACTTCATCATACTGCATGCTACAGACATGACCTCTACCTCATCATACTGCATGCTACAGACATGACCTCTACTTCATCATACTGCATGCTACAGACATGACTCTACCTCATCATACTGCATGCTACAGACATGACCTCTACTTCATCATACTGCATGCTACAGACATGACATCTACCTCATCATACTGCATGCTACAGACATGACCTCTACTTCATCATACTGCATGCTACAGACCTCTACCTCATCATACTGCATGCTACAGACCTCTACCTCATCATACTGCATGCTACAGACATGACCTCTACCTCATCATACTGCATGCTACAGACATGACCTCTACTTCAACATACTGCATGCTACAGACCTCTACCTCATCATACTGCATGCTACAGACATGCTACAGACATGACCTCTACTTCATCATACTGCATGCTACAGACCTCTTCCTCATCATACTGCATGATACAGACATGACCTCTAGTTCATCATACTGCATGCTACAGACCTCTACTTCATCATACTGCATGCTACAGACATGACATCTACCTCATCATACTGCATGCTACAGACATGACCTCTACTTCATCATACTGCATGCTACAGACCTCTACCTCATCATACTGCATGCTACAGACCTCTACCTCATCATACTGCATGCTACAGACATGACCTCTACCTCATCATACTGCATGCTACAGACATGACCTCTACTTCATCATACTGCATGCTACAGACCTCTACCTCATCATACTGCATGCTACAGACATGACCTCTACTTCATCATACTGCATGCTACAGACCTCTTCCTCATCATACTGCATGATACAGACATGACCTCTAGTTCATCATACTGCATGCTACAGACATGACATCTACCTCATCATACTGCATGCTACAGACATGACCTCTACTTCATCATACTGCATGCTACAGACATGACCTCTACCTCATCATACTGCATGCTACAGACATGACCTCTACTTCATCATACTGCATGCTACAGACATGACCTCTACTTCATCATACTGCATGCTACAGACCTCTACCTCATCATACTGCATGCTACAGACATGACATCTACCTCATCATACTGCATGCTACAGACCTCTACCTCATCATACTGCATGCTACAGACATGACCTCTACTTCATCATACTGCATGCTACAGACATGACCTCTACCTCATCATACTGCACGCTACAGACATGACCTCTACCTCATCATACTGCATGCTACAGACCTCTACCTCATCATACTGCATGCTACAGACCTCTACCTCATCATACTGCATGCTACAGACATGAACAGCTGAGATGTAAGAGCGTAAAGTCAGAGAGAAAGAGAAATGCCAGTGTTACCTAGTTGAGTCGTGTCCTTTAAAACGTCTTTGAAGTTGAGGCCGGTGTTGAGTGTTGACTCTCTGCACCGGTGGAGGACAGGGGTGTCTCTCTGTCCATTCTTCTCCAGCTCTTGGAGCACCTCACTGGGCTTTAGAGGTGCAGCCTTCAGGCCCCTGCTCCAGCCTGAAGAGTCCCATACAGTCCATCTGACCAGGTCCTGTAACTTCACCACCACCTTCTCAGACACAGCCAGGACCTCATCCTGCAGACAGGGGGGAGATAATATAATGGAATATCATATCATATAACAAAGTAGTTCAAACATGAGACAATTTAGGAGGGGGGAATATTAAACGCAACAGCACCATCACACAGAGAGAGAGGATGTCTTCCTGAGTCAGACCAGCACCATCACAGAGAGAGAGGGTGTCTTCCTGAGTCAGACCAGCACCATCACAGAGAGAGAGAGAGAGGATGTCTTCCTGAGTCAGACCAGCTCCATCACAGAGAGAGAGTCTTCCTGAGAGACCAGATGTCTTCCTGAGTCAGACCAGCTCCATCACAGAGAGAGAGGATGTCTTCCTGAGATGTCTTCCTGAGTCAGACCAGCTCCATCACAGAGAGAGAGCTTGTCTTCCTGAGTCAGACCAGCTCCATCACAGAGAGAGGATGTCTTCCTGAGTCAGACCAGCTCCATCACAGAGAGAGAGATGTCTTCCTGAGTCAGACCAGCTCCATCACAGAGAGAGGATGTCTTCCTGAGTCAGACCAGCTCCATCACAGAGAGAGGGATGTCTTCCTGAGTCAGACCAGCTCCATCACAGAGAGAGAGGATGTCTTCCTGAGTCAGACCAGCTCCATCACAGAGAGAGGATGTCTTCCTGAGTCAGACCAGCTCCATCACAGAGAGAGAGGATGTCTTCCTGAGTCAGACCAGCTCCATCACAGAGAGAGTCTTCCTGAGTCAGACCAGCTCCATGTCTTCCTGAGTCAGACCAGCTCCATCACAGAGAGAGGATGTCTTCCTGAGTCAGACCAGCTCCATCACAGAGAGAGAGAGGATGTCTTCCTGAGTCAGACCAGCTCCATCACAGAGAGAGGATGTCTTCCTGAGTCAGACCAGCTCCATCACAGAGAGAGAGAGAGTGTCTTCCTGAGTCAGACCAGCTCCATCACAGAGAGAGAGGATGTCTTCCTGAGTCAGACCAGCTCCATCACAGAGAGAGGATGTCTTCCTGAGTCAGACCAGCTCCATCACAGAGAGAGAGAGATGTCTTCCTGAGTCAGACCAGCTCCATCACAGAGAGAGATGTCTTGTCAGACCAGCTCCATCACAGAGAGAGGATGTCTTCCTGAGTCAGACCAGCTCCATCACAGAGAGAGAGGATGTCTTCCTGAGCCAGACCAGCTCCATCACAGAGAGAGAGCTCCATCACAGAGAGATGTCTTCCTGAGCCAGACCAGCTCCATCACAGAGAGAGAGAGGATGTCTTCCTGAGCCAGACCAGCTCCATCACAGAGAGAGAGAGGATGTCTTCCTGAGTCAGACCAGCTCCATCACAGAGAGAGAGGATGTCTTCCTGAGCCAGACCAGCTCCATCACAGAGAGAGAGCTTGTCTTCCTGAGCCAGACCAGCTCCATCACAGAGAGAGAGGATGTCTTCCTGAGCCAGACCAGCTCCATCACAGAGAGAGAGAGGATGTCTTCCTGAGTCAGACCAGCTCCATCACAGAGAGAGAGAGGATGTCTTCCTGAGTCAGACCAGCTCCATCACAGAGAGAGAGGATGTCTTCCTGAGTCAGACCAGCTCCATCACAGAGAGAGAGATGTCTTCCTGAGTCAGACCAGCTCCATCACAGAGAGAGAGGATGTCTTCCTGAGTCAGACCAGCTCCATCACAGAGAGAGGATGTCTTCCTGAGTCAGACCAGCTCCATCACAGAGAGAGAGGATGTCTTCCTGAGTCAGACCAGCTCCATCACACAGAGAGATGTCTTCCTGAGTCAGACCAGCTCCATCACAGATGTCTTCCTGAGCCAGACCAGCTCCATCACAGAGAGAGATGTCTTCCTGAGTCAGACCAGCTCCATCACAGAGAGAGAGAGCTCCATCACAGAGGATGTCTTCCTGAGCCAGACCAGCTCCATCACAGAGAGAGAGATGTCTTCCTGAGTCAGACCAGCTCCATCACAGAGAGAGAGAGGATGTCTTCCTGAGTCAGACCAGCTCCATCACAGAGAGAGAGGATGTCTTCCTGAGTCAGACCAGCTTCATCACAGAGAGAGAGGATGTCTTCCTGAGTCAGACCAGCACCATCACAGAGAGAGAGCTTGTCTTCCTGAGTCAGACCAGCTCCATCACAGAGAGAGAGGATGTCTTCCTGAGTCAGACCAGCTCCATCACACAGAGAGAGAGGATGTCTTCCTGAGTCAGACCAGCTCCATCACAGAGAGAGGATGTCTTCCTGAGTCAGACCAGCTCCATCACAGAGAGAGAGAGAGGATGTCTTCCTGAGTCAGACCAGCTCCATCACAGAGAGAGAGATGTCTTCCTGAGTCAGACCAGCTCCATCACAGAGAGAGATGTCTTCCTGAGGATGTCTTCCTGAGTCAGACCAGCTCCATCACAGAGAGAGAGGATGTCTTCCTGAGTCAGACCAGCTCCATCACAGAGAGAGAGAGATGTCTTCCTGAGTCAGACCAGCTCCATCACAGAGAGAGGATGTCTTCCTGAGTCAGACCAGCTCCATCACAGAGAGAGAGGATGTCTTCCTGAGTCAGACCAGCTCCATCACAGAGAGAGAGATTGTCTTCCTGAGTCAGACCAGCTCCATCACAGAGAGAGTCTTCCAGAGATGTCTTCCTGAGTCCAGACCAGCTCCATCACAGAGAGAGAGATGTCTTCCTGAGTCAGACCAGCTCCATCACAGAGAGAGAGGATGTCTTCCTGAGTCAGACCAGCTCCATCACAGCTCCATCACAGAGAGAGGATGTCTTCCTGAGCCAGACCAGCTCCATCACAGAGAGAGAGGATGTCTTCCTGAGTCAGACCAGCTCCATCACAGAGAGAGATGTCTTCCTGAGTCAGACCAGCTCCATCACAGAGAGAGGATGTCTTCCTGAGTCAGACCAGCTCCATCACAGAGAGAGAGATGTCTTCCTGAGTCAGACCAGCTCCATCACAGAGAGAGGATGTCTTCCTGAGTCAGACCAGCTCCATCACAGAGAGAGAGGATGTCTTCCTGAGTCAGACCAGCTCCATCACAGAGAGAGAGAGGATGTCTTCCTGAGTCAGACCAGCTCCATCACAGAGAGAGAGGATGTCTTCCTGAGTCAGACCAGCTCCATCACAGAGAGAGGATGTCTTCCTGAGTCAGACCAGCTCCATCACAGAGAGAGGATGTCTTCCTGAGTCAGACCAGCTCCATCACAGAGAGAGAGGATGTCTTCCTGAGTCAGACCAGCTCCATCACAGAGAGAGAGAGGATGTCTTCCTGAGTCAGACCAGCTCCATCACAGAGAGAGATGTCTTCCTGAGTCAGACCAGCTCCATCACAGAGAGAGATGTCTTCCTGAGTCAGACCAGCTCCATCACAGAGAGAGAGGATGTCTTCCTGAGTCAGACCAGCTCCATCACAGAGAGAGAGAGGATGTCTTCCTGAGTCAGACCAGCTCCATCACAGAGAGAGAGATGTCTTCCTGAGTCAGACCAGCTCCATCACAGAGAGAGAGGATGTCTTCCTGAGCTCCATCACAGACCAGCTCCATCACAGAGAGAGAGATGTCTTCCTGAGTCAGACCAGCTCCATCACAGAGAGATCACAGAGGATGTCTTCCTGAGTCAGACCAGCTCCATCACAGAGAGAGGATGTCTTCCTGAGTCAGACCAGCTCCATCACAGAGAGAGGATGTCTTCCCTGAGTCAGACCAGCTCCATCACAGAGAGAGAGGATGTCTTCCTGAGTCAGACCAGCTCCATCACAGAGAGAGAGGATGTCTTCCTGAGTCAGACCAGCTCCATCACAGAGAGAGAGGATGTCTTCCTGAGTCAGACCAGCTCCATCACAGAGAGAGAGGATGTCTTCCTGAGTCAGACCAGCTCCATCACAGAGAGAGAGAGAGGATGTCTTCCTGAGTCAGACCAGCTCCATCACAGAGAGAGGATGTCTTCCTGAGTCAGACCAGCTCCATCACAGAGAGAGAGGATGTCTTCCTGAGTCAGACCAGCTCCATCACAGAGAGAGAGGATGTCTTCCTGAGTCAGACCAGCTCCATCACAGAGAGAGGATGTCTTCCTGAGTCAGACCAGCTCCATCACAGAGAGAGATGTCTTCCTGAGTCAGACCAGCTCCATCACAGAGAGAGAGGATGTCTTCCTGAGTCAGACCAGCTCCATCACACAGATCACAGAGAGAGAGGATGTCTTCCTGAGTCAGACCAGCTCCATCACAGAGAGATGTCTTCCTGAGTCAGATGTGTCTTCCTGAGTCAGACCAGCTCCATCACAGAGTCAGACCAGCTCCATCACAGAGAGAGAGAGGATGTCTTCCTGAGCCAGACCAGCTCCATCACACAGAGAGAGAGAGGATGTCTTCCTGAGTCAGACCAGCTCCATCACAGAGAGAGAGGATGTCTTCCTGAGTCAGACCAGCTCCATCACAGAGAGATGTCTTCCTGAGTCAGACCAGCTCCATCACAGAGAGAGAGAGGATGTCTTCCTGAGTCAGACCAGCTCCATCACAGAGAGAGGATGTCTTCCTGAGTCAGACCAGCTCCATCACAGAGAGAGAGGATGTCTTCCTGAGTCAGACCAGCTCCATCACAGAGAGAGAGGATGTCTTCCTGAGTCAGACCAGCTCCATCACAGAGAGAGAGGATGTCTTCCTGAGTCAGACCAGCTCCATCACAGAGAGAGAGGATGTCTTCCTGAGTCAGACCAGCTCCATCACAGAGAGAGAGGATGTCTTCCTGAGTCAGACCAGCTCCATCACAGAGAGAGAGAGGATGTCTTCCTGAGTCAGACCAGCTCCATCACAGAGAGAGGATGTCTTCCTGAGTCAGACCAGCTCCATCACAGAGAGAGAGATGTCTTCCTGAGTCAGACCAGCTCCATCACAGAGAGGAGGATGTCTTCCTGAGTCAGACCAGCTCCATCACAGAGAGAGAGGATGTCTTCCTGAGTCAGACCAGCTCCATCACAGAGAGAGGATGTCTTCCTGAGTCAGACCAGCTCCATCAGCTCCATCACAGAGAGAGGATGTCTTCCTGAGGATGTCTTCCTGAGTCAGACCAGCTCCATCACAGAGAGAGAGGATGTCTTCCTGATGTCTTCCTGAGTCAGACCAGCTCCATCACAGAGAGAGAGGATGTCTTCCTGAGTCAGACCAGCTCCATCACAGAGAGAGAGGATGTCTTCCTGAGTCAGACCAGCTCCATCACAGAGAGAGAGATGTCTTCCTGAGTCAGACCAGCTCCATCACAGAGAGAGGATGTCTTCCTGAGTCAGACCAGCTCCATCACAGAGAGAGAGGATGTCTTCCTGAGTCAGACCAGCTCCATCACAGAGAGAGAGAGGATGTCTTCCTGAGTCAGACCAGCTCCATCACAGAGAGAGAGGATGTCTTCCTGAGTCAGACCAGCTCCATCACAGAGAGAGAGAGAGGATGTCTTCCTGAGTCAGACCAGCTCCATCACAGAGAGAGAGGATGTCTTCCTGAGTCAGACCAGCTCCATCACAGAGAGAGAGGATGTCTTCCTGAGCCAGACCAGCTCCATCACAGAGAGAGAGCTGTCTTCCTGAGCCAGACCAGCTCCATCACAGAGAGAGAGAGATGTCTTCCTGAGCCAGACCAGCTCCATCACAGAGAGAGATGTCTTCCTGAGTCAGACCAGCTCCATCACAGAGAGAGAGAGATGTCTTCCTGAGTCAGACCAGCTCCATCACAGAGAGAGAGGATGTCTTCCTGAGTCAGACCAGCTCCATCACAGAGAGAGAGAGATGTCTTCCTGAGTCAGACCAGCACCATCACAGAGAGAGAGGATGTCTTCCTGAGCCAGACCAGCTCCATCACAGAGAGAGAGATGTCTTCCTGAGTCAGACCAGCTCCATCACAGAGAGAGATGTCTTCCTTAGACCACCCATCACAGAGAGAGAGAGATGTCTTCCTGAGACCACCCATCACAGGATCTCTTAGACCATCACAGAGAGAGGATATATATAGACCACCGTTCAAAAGTTTGAAGACATTTAGAAATGTCCTTTATTTAACTAGGCAAGTCAGAATCATTATATATAGCTCCATCTCCCATTACTATAGAATCATCCTATATTGCTCCATCTTCCATTACTATAGAATCATATATGACTCCATCTCCCATTACTATAGAATCATCCTATATAGCTCCATCTCCCATTACTATAGAATCATCATATATAGCTCCATCTCTCATTACTATAGAATCATCCTATATAGCTCCACCTTCCATTACTATAGAACCATCCTATATAGATCCATCTATCATTACTATAGAATCATCCTATATAGATCCATCTATCATTACTATAGAACCATCCTATATAGCTCCATCTAGAATCATCCTATACAGCTACATCTTCCATTACAAACCTACATTTAGTATTTTTCACTTTTCATTTTTCCATGATCTAATTTGTATTGCACCAATCTATGTACTTGTATTATTGTGTTATTATCCATTTTTCATGTTCTATATTTTCTATATCTATAAGAATGTTCCTATTCACAGAGCTTATCGTGTTAAATGCAATGTTCTGTAGAGGTGATCACAGACATGGAATGGCAAAGACCCGTTCAAGAGTTCCAGAGTAAAAATTTGAACCTCAAAATGGCCAATTCAGTAGGAATCACAACAGATTAGAATTTCCACCTTGAAAACAGAAGCCCAGTTCTGACTATTGTCCTCTATTATAAGTAACAGGTCTGACTATAGTCCTCTATTATAAATAACAGTTCTGACTATAGTCCTCTACTATAAGTAACAGTTCTGACTATAGTCCTCTACTATAAGTAACAGTTCTGACTACAGTCCTCTATTATAAGTAACAGTTCTGACTATAAACAGTTCTGACTATAGTCCTCTACTATAAGTAACAGTTCTGACTACAGTCCTCTATTATAAGTAACAGTTCTGACTACAGTCCTCTATTATAAGTAACAGTTCTGACTATAGTCCTCTACTATAAGTAACAGTTCTGACTATAGTCCTCTATTATAAGTAACAGTTCTGACTATAGTCCTCTACTATAAGTAACAGTTCTGACTATAGTCCATCCTCTCCTATAAGTAACAGTTCTGACTATAGTCCTCTACTACAAGTAACAGTTCTGACTATAGTCCTCTCCTATAAGTAACAGTTCTGACTATAGTCCTCTATTATAAGTAACAGTTCTGACTATAGTCCTCTATTATAAGTAACAGTTCTGACTATAGTCCTCTACTACAAGTAACAGTTCTGACTATAGTCCTCTATTATAAATAACAGTTCTGACTATAGTCCTCTATTATAAGTAACAGTTCTGACTATAGTCCTCTACTATAAGTAACAGTTCTGACTATAGTCCTCTATTATAAGTAACAGTTCTGACTATAGTCCTCTACTATAAGTAACAGTTCTGACTATAGTCCTCTATTATAAGTAACAGCTCTGACTATAGTCCTCTATTATAAGTAACAGCTCTGACTATAGTCCTCTATTATAAGTAACAGTTCTGACTACAGTCCTCTACTATAAGTAACAGTTCTGACTATAGTCCTCTATTATAAATAACAGTTCTGACTATAGTCCTCTATTATAAGTAACAGTTCTGACTATAGTCCTCTACTATAAGTAACAGTTCTGACTATAGTCCTCTATTATAAGTAACAGTTCTGACTATAGTCCTCTACTATAAGTAACAGTTCTGACTATAGTCCTCTATTATAAGTAACAGCTCTGACTATAGTCCTCTATTATAAGTAACAGCTCTGACTATAGTCCTCTATTATAAATAACAGTTCTGACTATAGTCCTCTACTATAAGTAACAGTTCTGACTATAGTCCTCTACTATAAGTAACAGTTCTGACTATAGTCCTCTATTATAAGTAACAGTTCTGACTATAGTCCTCTCCTATAAGTAACAGTTCTGACTATAGTCCTCTCCTATAAGTAACAGTTCTGACTACAGTCCTCTATTATAAGTAACAGTTCTGACTATAGTCCTCTACTATAAGTAACAGTTCTGACTATAGTCCTCTATTATAAGTAACAGTTCTGACTATAGTCATCTATTATATGAGTAACAGTTCTGACTATAGTCCTCTATTATAAGTAACAGTTCTGACTATAGTCCTCTCCTATAAGTAACAGTTCTGACTATAGTCCTCTCCTATAAGTAACAGTTCTGACTACAGTCCTCTATTATAAGTAACAGTTCTGACTACAGTCCTCTACTATAAGTAACAGTTCTGACTATAGTCCTCTATTATAAGTAACAGTTCTGACTATAGTCATCTATTATGAGTAACAGTTCTGACTATAGTCCTCTCCTATAAGTAACAGTTCTGACTATAGTCCTCTCCTATAAGTAACAGTTCTGACTACAGTCCTCTATTATAAGTAACAGTTCTGACTACAGTCCTCTACTATAAGTAACAGTTCTGACTACAGTCCTCTCCTATATGTAACAGTTCTGACTATAGTCCTCTACTATAAGTAACAGTTCTGACTATAGTCCTCTACAATAAGTAACAGTTCTGACTATAGTCCTCTATTATAAATAACAGTTCTGACTATAGTCCTCTACTATAAGTAACAGTTCTGACTATAGTCCTCTATTATAAGTAACAGTTCTGACTATAGTCCTCTATTATAAGTAACAGTTCTGACTATAGTCCTCTATTATAAGTAACAGTTCTGACTATAGTCCTCTATTATAAGTAACAGTTCTGACTATAGTCCTCTCCTATAAGTAACAGTTCTGACTATAGTCCTCTCCTATAAGTAACAGTTCTGACTATAGTCCTCTCCTATAAGTAACAGTTCTGACTATAGTCCTCTATTATAAGTAACAGTTCTGACTATAGTCCTCTCCTATAAGTAACAGTTCTGACTATAGTCCTCTATTATAAGTAACAGTTCTGACTACAGTCCTCTCCTATAAGTAACAGTTCTGACTATAGTCCTCTCCTATAAGTAACAGTTCTGACTATAGTCCTCTACTATAAGTAACAGTTCTGACTATAGTCCTCTCCTATAAGTAACAGTTCTGACTACAGTCCTCTATTATAAGTAACAGTTCTGACTATAGTCCTCTATTATAAGTAACAGTTCTGACTATAGTCCTCTATTATAAGTAACAGTTCTGACTATAGTCCTCTACTATAAGTAACAGTTCTGACTATAGTCCTCTACTATAAGTAACAGTTCTGACTATAGTCCTCTATTATAAGTAACAGTTCTGACTATAGTCCTCTACTATAAGTGGCAGATCTGACTATAGTCCTCTACTATAAGTAACAGTTCTGACTATAGTCCTCTCCTATAAGTAACAGTTCTGACTATAGTCCTCTACTATAAGTAACAGTTCTGACTATAGTCCTCTCCTATAAGTAACAGTTCTGACTATAGTCCTCTCCTGACTAAGTAACAGTTCTGACTATAGTCCTCTCCTATAAGTAACAGTTCTGACTATAGTCCTCTCCTATAAGTAACAGTTCTGACTATAGTCCTCTACTATAAGTAACAGTTCTGACTATAGTCCTCTACTATAAGTAACAGCTTGACTATAGACCTGCTCCAGCGCTCTGCACAATAATCATTCCAGTGTGGAGGGAGGGACTGGAGGCATCTGTTTTCATGCTCCTATAAAACCAAGTGGGTTAAACATTATTAAACCTAATGGCGACGCAGCAAACGTTACCTTCTTATTGGCTGGCTGATCTGGAGAATATGAGAATAACTCTTCCTCCTGATAGTTCAGTTTGTTCACCTTGTGGTTGTAAACCCTGTTCTGAGAAACAGTCAAAGAATCCATTCCAATGGTTTAAAGGTTTCCATGTTTTAGATTTGTAGCTTTGCAAAACAATTGGCTCTTGGTAATGACACTTCAGGGGGAACGGAGGAATTCGCCGTTCAGAGGGGAGAGCTGTAAAGCAACACAGAGAGAGAGGGGGGAGCGAGAGAGAGAGAGGGGGGGGGCGATAGAGAGAGCGAGGGGGGTGATAGCGAGAGAGAGGGAGATGGAGAGTGAGAGAGAGGGGGGGGCGAAAGAGAGAGAGGGGGGAGCAAGAGAGAGAGAGGGGGTGCGAGAGAGAGAGAGGGGGGGGGGAGCGAGAGAGAGAGAGAGAGGGGGGGGCGAGAGAGACAGAGAGATAGGGGAGGAGAGAGAGAGGGAGATGGAGAGAGAGAGATGGGGGGAGCGAGAGAAGAGAGGGGGGAGCGAGAGAGAGAGGGTAACAGGGAGAGAGAGAAAGAACAGGAGATGGAGAGAGAGAGGGAGATGGAGATGGAGAGAGAGGGAGGGGAGTGAGAGAGAAAGAGAGAGAGAGAGAGAGAGAGAGAGAGAGAGAGAGAGGGGGGAGAGAGGGGCGAGAAAGAGAGAGGGGGGGAGAGAGAGAGAGAGAGAGGGGGGAGAGAGAGAGAGAGAGAGGGGGCGAGAGAGAGAGAGAGAGAGAGAGGGGAGATGGAGAGAGAGAGAGAGGGGGGGAGCAAGAGAGAGGGGGGCGAGAGAGAGAGAGAGAGAGAGAGAGAGAGAGAGGGGAGATGAGAGAGAGAGAGATGGAGATGGGGGGAGCGAGAGAGAGATGGGGGAGCGAGAGAGAGAGAGAGAGAGGGAGATGGAGAGAGAGATGGGGGGGGGAGCGAGAGAGAGAAGGGGGTGAAAGAGAGGGGGAGCGAGAGAGAGAGGGGGAGCGAGAGAGAGAGAGGAGCGAGAGAGAGAGAGGGGGGAGCGAGAGAGAGAGAGGGGGGAGCGAGAGAGAGGGAGGGGGGAGCGAGAGAGAGGGAGAGAGAGAGGGGGGGAGTGAGAGAGAGAGAAAGAGAGAGAGGGGGGAGAGAGAGAGAGGGGGGGCGAGAGAGAGCGTGGGGGAGAGAGGGGGGGGCGAGAGAGAGCGTGGGGGGAGAGAGAGAGAGAGGGAGAAGGCAGAGAGAGAGAGGGAGGCGCAGAGAGGGCAGAGAGAGAGAGGGCAGAGAGAGAGAAAGGGAGAGGGAGAAGGCAGAGAGAGAGGGGGAGAGGGCAGAGAGAGGGGGAGAGGGCAGAGAGAGAGGGGGAGAGGGCAGAGAGAGGGGGAGAGGGCAGAGAGAGAGGGAGAGGGCAGAGAGAGCGAAAGGGAGCCCCAGAGCTTTGAGCAGAGCGGTAACAGAGGCTCAAAGTGAAGCAGCAGTAATGTTGAGAAACCCACTAACAGTTTTACACAGAATGTTTCACTCCAGTGCTTCAGGGGTCAGGCCAAGAATTCCCCAAGTCACTGCAGATTTGTCCACCTGCTTGCACGCCTATTGAGTTTTTGACCTGCTAACATGAACAATGTGCTCAGCAGACACAGAGGGAAAGCTTTGCGTGCAGTTAAAAGTTAAATGAACAATAATTGATCAAGTACAAAGCCTGAGTTAATTACATGGTGGGATCTGATAAAACATGACACCACAGCTGAAATGAAGCCTCTATATCAGAAAATACATCTGTCATATTAGGCCGCTGGAAGAATCCAAACTGTTGAGGATCAGACCGCTACTCTGCATGTGGATCTCAGTATGACAAAACAACATGGCTGCCTCACATTTGAAGTGTTGATATTCCACATTGCTGATATTGTGATGTATCGTTGTTATTATTAAAAGAAGTCTTCACTTCCTCTCCCCTTCTCTCTAAACAGCAGTGTGATTTCCTCTGAGCTGTATGAGAAAGATAAGAATGTCTGGGGACACCAGCGTGTTCAGATCAGAAACCTATTCTGACTACCACTGTGAATGTCTGGGACACCAGCGTGTTGAGATCAGAAACCTATTCTGACTACCACTGTGAATGTCTGGGACACCAGCGTGTGTTGAGATCAGAAACCTATTCTGACTACCACTGTGAATGTCTGGGGACACCAGCGTGTTGAGATCAGAAACCTATTCTGACTACCACTGTGAATGTCTGGGACACCAGCGTGTTCAGATCAGAAACCTATTCTGACTACCACTGTGAATGTCTGGGACACCAGCGTGTTCAGATCAGAAACCTATTCTGACTACCACTGTGAATGTCAGGGACACCAGCGTGTTCAGATCAGAAACCTATTCTGACTACCACTGTGAATGTCTGGGGACACCAGCGTGTTCAGATCAGAAACCTATTCTGACTACCACTGTGAATGTCTGGGACACCAGCGTGTTCAGATCAGAAACCTATTCTGACTACCACTGTGAATGTCTGGGACACCAGCGTGTTGAGATCAGAAACCTATTCTGACTACCACTGTGAATGTCTGGGACACCAGCGTGTTCAGATCAGAAACCTATTCTGACTACCACTGTGAATGTCAGGGACACCAGCGTGTTCAGATCAGAAACCTATTCTGACTACCACTGTGAATGTCTGGGACACCAGCGTGTTCAGATCAGAAACCTATTCTGACTACCACTGTGAATGTCTGGGGACACCAGCGTGTTCAGATCAGAAACCTATTCTGACTACCACTGTGAATGTCTGGGACACCAGCGTGTTCAGATCAGAAACCTATTCTGACTACCACTGTGAATGTCACACAGAACAATATTACTTTACATAGAAACAAGCTGATGATCTAATACATATGTCCCAGGCATGAAAATACAAACCTGTCCATCTGCCAAGCAGCAGAGATATGTCTGGCAGTCTGCCTCACATTCCCTCTCCTCTCTCTGCACCCCCAGCCCAAGTCACAGGGCTGACTGTTTAGTCCCAAGTCACAGGGCTGCCTGTTTAGTCCCAAGTCACAGGGCTGCCTGTTTAGTCCCAAGTCACAGGGCTGCCTGTTTAGTCCCAAGTCACAGGGCTGCCTGTTTAGTCCCAAGTTACAGGGCTGACTGTTTAGTCCCAAGTCACAGGGCTGACTGTTTAGTCCCAAGTCACAGGGCTGACTGTTTAGTCCCAAGTCACAGGGCTGCCTGTTTAGTCCAAGTCACAGGGCTGACTATTTAGTCCAAGTCACAGGGCTGATTGAATTGTCCCAAGTTACAGGGCTGACTGTTTAGTCCCAAGTCACAGGGCTGACTGTTTAGTCCCAAGTCACAGGGCTGACTGTTTAGTCCAAGTCACAGGGCTGACTGTTTAGTCCAAGTCACAGGGCTGACTGTTTAGTCCCAAGTTACAGGGCTGACTGTTTAGTCCATAGTCACAGGGCTGACTGTTTAGTCCCAAGTCACAGGGCTGACTGTTTAGTCCCAAGTCACAGGGCTGACTGTTTAGTCCCAAGTCACAGGGCTGACTGTTTAGTCCAAGTCACAGGGCTGACTGTTTAGTCCAAGTCACAGGGCTGACTGTTTAGTCCCAAGTTACAGGGCTGACTGTTTAGTCCCGAGTCACAGGGCTGACTGTTTAGTCCCGAGTCACAGGGCTGACTGTTTAGTCCCAAGTCACAGGGCTGACTGTTTAGTCCAAGTCACAGGGCTGACTGTTTAGTCCCAAGTTACAGGGCTGACTGTTTAGTCCAAGTCACAGGGCTGACTGTTTAGTCCAAGTCACAGGGCTGACTGTTTAGTCCCAAGTTACAGGGCTGACTGTTTAGTCCCAAGTCACAGGGCTGACTGTTTAGTCCCAAGTCACAGGGCTGACTGTTTAGTCCAAGTCACAGGGCTGCCTGTTTAGTCCAAGTCACAGGGCTGACTGTTTAGTCCCAAGTTACAGGGCTGCCTGTTTAGTCCCAAGTTACAGGGCTGCCTGTTTAGTCCCAAGTCACAGGGCTGACTGAATTGTCCCAAGTCACAGGGCTGATTGAATTGTCCCAAGTCACGGGGCTGCCTGTTTAGTCCTAAGTTACAGGGCTGCCTGTTTAGTCCTAAGTTACAGGGCTGACTGTTTAGTCCCAAGTCACAGGGGCTGACTGTTTAGTCCCAAGTCACAGGGCTGACTGTTTAGTCCCAAGTCACAGGGCTGACTGTTTAGTCCCAAGTCACAGGGCTGACTGTTTAGTCCCAAGTCACAGGGCTAACTGTTTAGTCCCAAGTCACAGGGCTAACTGTTTAGTCCCAAGTCACAGGGCTGCCTGTTTAGTCCTCTCAATAACAACAGAGGCTGAGACTACATGACCAAAAGTATGTGGGCACCTACTTGTCGAAAATCTCATTCCAAAATCATGGGCATTAATATGGATTTAGTCTCCCCTTTGTGCTATAAGAGCCTCCACTCTTCTGGAGAGGCTTTTCACTGATGTGGGTACATTGCTGAGGGGACTTGCCACTGATGTTGGGCAGGCCTGGCTGCCTGGTGTTCAATGGGGTTGAGGTCAGGGCTCTGTGCAGGCCAGTAAAGTTCTTCCACAGTGATCTTGACAAACCATTTCTGATTGGACATCGCTTTGTGCATGGGGACATTGTCATGCTGAAACAGGAAATGGCCTTCCCCAAACTGTTGCCACAAAGTTGGAAGCACAGAATCGTCTAGAATGTCATTGTATGTTGTAGCGTTAAGATTTCCCTTCACAGGAACTAAGGAAAAACAGCCCCAGACCATTATTCCTCCTCCACCAACTTTGCAGTTGGCATTATGCATTGGGGCAGGTAGTGTTCTTCTGGCATCTGCCAAACCCAGATCCGTCAGTCGGACTCCCATATGGTGAAGTGTGATTCATCACTCCAGAGAACGCGTTTCCACCATCGAGAGTCCGATAGCGGCGAGCTTTACACCACTCCAGCCAACGCTTGGCATCGCGCATGGTGATCTTAGGCTTGTGTGCGGCTTCTAGGCCATGGAACCCCATTTCATGAAGCTCCCGACAAACAGTTCTTGTGCTGACGTTGCTTCCAGGGCAGTTTGGAACTTGGTAGTGAGTGTTAAATCACTCAGCAGTCCCGTTCTGTGAGCTTGTGTGGCCGTTGTTGCTCCTTGACGTTTCCACTTCACAATAACAGCACTTACAGTTGACCAGGGCAGCTCTAGCAGGGCAGAAAACTGACTTGTTGGAAAGGTGGCATCCTATGAAAGTCACTGAGCTCTTCAGTAGGGGCCATTTTACTGACAATGTTAGCTATGGAGAATGCATGGCTATGTGCTCGGTTTTATACACCTGTCAGCGGGTGTAGCTGAAATAGCCCGAATCGACCAATTTAAAGGGGTGTCCATATACTTTTGTATATACAGTGTATGACATGCCTTTCAAACCACTTGGCTGGAGCAGTAGGGGACCTCGTCTCAGCTACACTAGAACTTTGTGTTGATGTGTAGTGTTACAACCGCTAGGCAGAGTAACATACCTAGTCAAACTGCTGATGGATTCAGATACTGATCTATTTATAGAAAGCTGTTTTACTTCTGCCTGACTGAAAGCATTATTCCTGGGGGTTGCCAGGACGGCCGCAGCTTCGGCAGTGTGCTGCTGATATTCACAGAGAGGAGAAAAGCTGTCCAACAACTGGCTCCAATATCATGGAAACCATGAGGACAATATACTTTAGTTTAGCTCCCAGGGGTGCATCCCAAATGACACCCTATTCCCTTCTTATTGCACTACTTTTGACCAGAGCCCATTGGTCCCCATAGTGCACTGGGGAACAGGATGTCATTTAAGACCATGGCCTAACCTATTCTAGTTTCTGTTCTGTTCCAACTGATGACATCACACATAGTAACACCACGGCCTTCCATCTGATTAATAAATACACACCAACTGATGACATCACACATAGTAACACCACGGCCTTCCAACTGATGACATCACACATGATAACACCACGGCCTTCCATCTGATTAAAAAATACACAACAACTGATGACATCACACATGATAACACCACGGCCTTCCATCTGATTAATAAATACACAACAACTGATGACATCACACATAGTAACACCACGGCCTTCCAACTGATTAATAAATACACAACAACTGATGACATCACACATGATAACACCACGGCCTTCCATCTGATTAAAAAATACACAACAACTGATGACATCACACATGATAACACCACGGCCTTCCATCTGATTAATAAATACACAACAACTGATGACATCACACATAATAACACCACGGCCTTCCATCTGATTAATAAATACACACCAACTGATGACATCACACATGATAACACCACGGCCTTCCATCTGATTAATAAATACACAACAACTGATGACATCACACATAATAACACCACGGCCTTCCATCTGATTAATAAATACACAACAACTGATGACATCACACATAATAACACCACGGCCTTCCATCTGATTAATAAATACACAACAACTGATGACATCACACATGATAACACCACGGCCTTCCATCTGATTAATAAATACACAACAACTGATGACATCACACATAATAACACCACGGCCTTCCATCTGATTAATAAATACACAACAACTGATGACATCACACATGATAACACCACGGCCTTCCATCTGATTAATAAATACACAACAACTGATGACATCACACATAATAACACCACGGCCTTCCATCTGATTAATAAATACACAACAACTGATGACATCACACATAATAACACCACGGCCTTCCATCTGATTAATAAATACACAACAACTGATGACATCACACATAATAACACCACGGCCTTCCATCTGATTAATAAATACACAACAACTGATGACATCACACATGATAACACCACGGCCTTCCATCTGATTAATAAATACACAACAACTGATGACATCACACATAATAACACCACGGCCTTCCATCTGATTAATAAATACACAACAACTGATGACATCACACATGATAACACCACGGCCTTCCATCTGATTAATAAATACACAACAACTGATGACATCACACATGATAACACCACGGCCTACCATCTGATTAATAAATACACACCAACTGATGACATCACACATAATAACACCACGGCCTTCCATCTGATTAATAAATACACAACAACTGATGACATCACACATGATAACACCACAGCCTTCCATCTGATTAATAAATACACAACAACTGATGACATCACACATGATAACACCACGGCCTACCATCTGAATTAATAAATACACACCAACTGATAACATCACACATGATAACACCACAGCCTTCCATCTGATTAATAAATACACAACAACTGATGACATCACACATAATAACACCACGGCATTCCATCTGATTAATAAATACACAACAACTGATGACATCACACATAATAACACCATGGCCTTCCATCTGATTAAAAAATACACAACAACTGATGACATCACACATAATAACACCACGGCCTTCCATCTGATTAAAAAATACACAACAACTGATGACATCACACATAATAACACCACAGCCTTCCATCTGATTAATAAATACACAACAACTGATGACATCACACATAATAACACCACTACATTACACTGTGCTACCAGGTAATAACATGGCTACATTACACTGTGCTACAGAGTCAATGTGGAGACTACATACAGGGAGTACCGGTACAAAGTCAGCATGCGGGGGCACAGGTTAGTCTGGGTAATTTGTACATGTAGGTAGGGGTGAAGTGACTATGCATAGATAATAAAGAGCGAGAATGAGGAGGCCACAGTTTCTAAGCTCTCTCTCTCTCTCTCTCTCTCTCTCTCTCTCTCTCTCTCTCTCTCTCTCTCTCTCTCTCTCTCTCTCTCTCTCTCTCTCTCTCTCTCTCTCTCTCTCTCTCTCTCTCTCTCTCTCTCTCTCAATCAATCTATTCAATTCAATTCAATGGGCTTTATTGGCATGGGTAACATGTGTTAACATTGCCAAAGCAAGTAAGGTAGATAATATATAAAGTGAAATAAACAATAAAAATTAACAGTAGACATCACACATACAGAAGTTTCAAAACAATAAAGACATTACAAATGTCATATTATATATATATACAGTGTTTTTGCAATGTACAAATGGTTAAGGACACAAGATAAAATAAATAAGCATAGATATGGGTTGTATTTACAATGGTGCGTGTTCTTCACTGGTTACCCTTTTCTCGTGGCAACAGGTCACAAATCTTGCTGCTCTGATGGCACACTGTGGAATTTCACCCAGTAGATATGGGAGTTTTTTCAAAATTGGATTTGTTTTCGAATTCTTTGTGGATCTGTGTAATCTGAGGGAAATATGTCTCTCTAATATGGTCATACATTGGGCAGGAGGTTAGGAAGTGCAGCTCAGTTTCCACCTCATTTTGTGGGCAGTGAGCACATAGCCTGTCTTCTCTTGAGAGCCATGTCTGCCTTCGGCGGCCTTTCTCAATAGCAAGGCTATGCTCGCTGAGTCTGTACATAGTCAAAGCTTTCCTTAATTTTGGGTCAGTCACAGTGGTCAGGTATTCTGCCGCTGTGTACTCTCTGTGTAGGGCCAAATAGCATTCTAGTTTGCTCTGTTTTTTTGTTAATTCTTTCCAATGTGTCAAGTAATTATCTTTTTGTTTTCTCATGATTTGGTTGGGTCTAATTGTGCTGCTGTCATGGGGCTCTGTGGGGTGTGTTTGTGAACAGAGTCCCAGGACCAGCTTGCTTAGGGGACTCTTCTCCAGGTTCTTCTCTCTTTGTAGGTGATGGCTTTGTTGTGGAAGGTTTGGGAATCGCTTCCTTTTAGGTGGTTATAGAATTTAACAGCTCTTTTCTGGATTTTGATAATTAGTGGGTATCGGCCTAATTCTGCTCTGCATGCATTATTTGGTGTTCTATGTTGTACACTGAGGATATTTTTGCAGAATTCTGCGTGCAGAGTCTCAATTTGGTGTTTGTCCCATTTTGTGAAGTCTTGGTTGGTGAGCGGACCCCAGACCTCACAACTATAAAGGGCAATGGGCTCTATGACTGATTCAAGTATTTTTAGCCAAATCCTAATTGGTATGTTGAAATTTATGTTCCTTTTGATGGCATAGAATGCCCTTCTTGCCTTGTCTCTCAGATCGTTCACAGCTTTGTGGAAGTTACCTGTGGCGCTGATGTTTAGGCCAAGGTATGTATAGTTTTTTGTGTGCTCTAGGGCAACAGTGTCTAGATGGAATTTGTATTTGTGGTCCTGGTGACTGGACCTTTTTTGGAACACCATTATTTTGGTCTTACTGAGATTTACTGTCAGGGCCCAGGTCTGACAGAATCTGTGCATAAGATCTAGGTGCTGCTGTAGGCCCTCCTACATTTAAAACAAATACCTTACATCGAGTGCCTCTCAATGATGGATAGGCATGTGAGTTATTCTGTACAAATGCTAATGTAATTCAGTTTTCCAATTTGCTGAGGGCAGTATAAATGTTGTGGCAGCGAGGGGCATTGTGGGTGTCAAATTACTAGTGGCCAGGTTCACACTCAAACACATTGTTGTTTAGATTCTCCATATGGGGCTAATTTTCCTACAGCTCCTAAAACATTCAGGAACTAATGGCTGACACACACACAGTTTATCATTATCAGGTTATGTGACTAATCATTGATTATAACTGATCAATAAAACATACAATAACCCTAGCATCGGTTATCCTAAATTATAAACTGGGTGGTTCGAGACCTGAATGCTGATTGGCTGAATACCATGGGTATGACAAAACATGTATTTTTCCTGCTCTTATTATATTGGTAACCAGTTTATAACAGCAATAAGGCACCTTGGGGGTTAGTGATATACGGCCAATATACCACGGCTAAGGGCTGAGTCCAGGCCCTCCGAGTTGGCTATACCACATACCGTATACCATATACCGTATACCATATACCACGGCTATGGTCTGAGTCCAGGCCCTCCAAGTTGGCTATACCACATACCGTATACCATATACCATATACCACGGCTATGGTCTGAGTCCAGGCCCTCCGAGTTGGCTATACCACATACCATATACCGTATACCACGGCTATGGTCTGAGTCCAGGCCCTCCAAGTTGGCTATACCACATACCATATACCATATACCACGGCTAAGGGCTGAGTCCAGGCCCTCCAAGTTGGCTATACCACATACCATATACCATATACCATATACCACGGCTAAGGGCTGAGTCCAGGCCCTCCGAGTTGGCTATACCACATACCGTATACCATATACCATATACCATATACCACGGCTAAGGGCTGAGTCCAGGCCCTCCGAGTTGGCTATACCACATACCGTATACCATATACCATATACCACGGCTATGTTCTGAGTCCAGGTACTCCGAGTTGGCTATACCACATACCGTATACCATATACCATATACCACGGCTATGTTCTGAGTCCAGGCCCTCCGAGTTGGCTATACCACATACCGTATACCATATACCATATACCATATACCACGGCTAAGGGCTGAGTCCAGGAACCTCCGAGTTGGCTATACCACATACCATATACCATATACCATATACCACGGCTATGTTCTGAGTCCAGGCCCTCCGAGTTGGCTATACCACATACCATATACCATATACCATGGCTATGTTCTGAGTCCAGGCCCTCCGAGTTGGGTATACCACATACCGTATACCATATACCATATACCATATACCACGGCTAAGGGCTGAGTCCAGGCCCTCCGAGTTGGCTATACCACATACCGTATACCATATACCATATACCATATACCACGGCTAAGGGCTGAGTCCAGGTACTCCGAGTTGGCTATACCACATACCGTATATCATATACCATATACCACGGCTATGTTCTGAGTCCAGGCCCTCCGAGTTGGCTATACCACATACCGTATACCATATACCATATACCGTATACCACGGCTATGGTCTGAGTCCAGGCCCTCCGAGTTGGCTATACCACATACCATATACCATATACCATATACCATATACCACGGCTATGGTCTGAGTCCAGGCCCTCCGAGTTGGCTATACCACATACCGTATACCATATACCATATACCATATACCACGGCTAAGGGCTGAGTCCAGGCCCTCCGAGTTGGCTATACCACATACCGTATACCATATACCATATACCACGGCTAAGGGCTGAGTCCAGGCCCTCCGAGTTGGCTATACCACATACCATATACCATATACCACGGCTATGGTCTGAGTCCAGGTACTCCGAGTTGGCTATACCACATACCGTATACCATATACCGTATACCACGGCTAAGGGCTGAGTCCAGGCCCTCCGAGTTGGCTATACCACATACCATATACCACATACCATATACCATATACCATATACCATATACCACGGCTAAGGGCTGAGTCCAGGCCCTCCGAGTTGGCTATACCACATACCATATACCACATACCATATACCATATACCATATACCATATACCACGGCTAAGGGCTGAGTCCAGGCCCTCCGAGTTGGCTATACCACATACCATATACCATATACCACGGCTATGGTCTGAGTCCAGGTACTCCGAGTTGGCTATACCACAAACCGTATACCATATACCGTATACCACGGCTAAGGGCTGAGTGCAGGCCCTCCGAGTTGGCTATACCACATACCATATACCACATACCATATACCATATACCATATACCATATACCACGGCTAAGGGCTGAGTCCAGGCCCTCCGAGTTGGCTATACCACATACCATATACCACATACCATATACCGTATACCACGGCTATGGTCTGAGTCCAGGCCCATCGAGTTGGCTATACCACATACCATATACCATATACCATATACCACGGCTATGGTCTGAGTCCAGGCCCTCCGAGTTGGCTATACCACATACCGTATACCATATACCATATACCATATACCACGGCTAAGGGCTGAGTCCAGGCCCTCCGAGTTGGCTATACCACATACCGTATACCATATACCATATACCACGGCTAAGGGCTGAGTCCAGGCCCTCCGAGTTGGCTATACCACATACCATATACCATATACCACGGCTATGGTCTGAGTCCAGGTACTCCGAGTTGGCTATACCACATACCGTATACCATATACCGTATACCACGGCTAAGGGCTGAGTGCAGGCCCTCCGAGTTGGCTATACCACATACCATATACCACATACCATATACCATATACCATATACCACGGCTAAGGGCTGAGTCCAGGCCCTCCGAGTTGGCTATACCACATACCATATACCACATACCATATACCATATACCATATACCATATACCACGGCTAAGGGCTGAGTCCAGGCCCTCCGAGTTGGCTATACCACATACCATATACCATATACCACGGCTATGGTCTGAGTCCAGGTACTCCGAGTTGGCTATACCACATACCGTATACCATATACCGTATACCACGGCTAAGGGCTGAGTGCAGGCCCTCCGAGTTGGCTATACCACATACCATATACCACATACCATATACCATATACCATATACCATATACCACGGCTAAGGGCTGAGTCCAGGCCCTCCGAGTTGGCTATACCACATACCATATACCACATACCATATACCATATACCATATACCATATACCACGGCTAAGGGCTGAGTCCAGGCCCTCCGAGTTGGCTATACCACATACCATATACCATATACCACGGCTATGGTCTGAGTCCAGGTACTCCGAGTTGGCTATACCACATACCATATACCACATACCATATACCATATACCATATACCACGGCTAAGGGCTGAGTCCAGGCCCTCCGAGTTGGCTATACCACATACCATATACCATATACCACGGCTAAGGGCTGAGTCCAGGCCCTCCGAGTTGGCTATACCACATACCATATACCACATACCATATACCATATACCACGGCTAAGGGCTGAGTCCAGGCCCTCCGAGTTGGCTATACCACATACCGTATACCATATACCATATACCACGGCTATGGTCTGAGTCCAGGTACTCCGAGTTGGCTATACCACATACCGTATACCATATACTGTATACCATATACCACGGCTAAGGGCTGAGTCCAGGCCCTCCGAGTTGGCTATACCACATACCATATACCATATACCATATACCATATACCATATACCACGGCTAAGGGCTGAGTCCAGGCCCTCCGAGTTGGCTATAACACATACCGTATACCATATACCATATACCACGGCTATGGTCTGAGTCCAGGTACTCCGAGTTGGCTATACCACATACCGTATACCATATACCGTATACCATATACCACGGCTAAGGGCTGAGTCCAGGCCCTCCGAGTTGGCTATACCACATACCGTATACCATATACCATATACCACGGCTAAGGGCTGAGTCCAGGCCCTCCGAGTTGGCTATACCACATACCATATACCATATACCATATACCACGGCTAAGGGCAGAGTCCAGGTACTCCGAGTTGGCTATACCACATACCGTATACCATATACCATATACCATATACCATATACCACGGCTAAGGGCAGAGTCCAGGTACTCCGAGTTGGCTATACCACATACCGTATACCATATACCATACCATATACCACGGCTATGGTCTGAGTCCAGGCCCTCCGAGTTGGCTATACCACATACCGTATACCGTATACCATATACCACGGCTAAGGGCTGAGTCCAGGCACTCCGAGTTGGCTATACCACATACCATATACCATATACCACAGCTAAGGGCTGAGTCCAGGCCCTCCGAGTTGGCTATACCACATACCGTATACCATATACCATATACCACGGCTAAGGGCTGAGTCCAGGCCCTCCGAGTTGGCTATACCACATACCATATACCATATACCATATACCACGGCTAAGGGCAGAGTCCAGGCACTCCGAGTTGGCTATACCACATACCGTATACCACATACCGTATACCATATACCATATACCACGGCTACGGGCTGAGTCCAGGCCCTCCGAGTTGGCTATACCACATACCATATACCATATACCACGGCTAAGGGCAGAGTCCAGGCACTCCGAGTTGGCTATACCACATACCGTATACCACATACCGTATACCATATACCATATACCACGGCTACGGGCTGAGTCCAGGCCCTCCGAGTTGGCTATACCACATACCATATACCATATACCACGGCTACGGGCTGAGTCCAGGCCCTCCGAGTTGGCTATACCACATACCGTATACCATATACCATATACCATATACCACGGCTAAGGGCTGAGTCCAGGCCCTCCGAGTTGGCTATACCACATACCGTATACCATATACCATATACCACGGCTAAGGGCTGAGTCCAGGCCCTCCGAGTTGGCTATACCACATACCATATACCATATACCACGGCTATGGTCTGAGTCCAGGTACTCCGAGTTGGCTATACCACATACCGTATACCATATACCGTATACCACGGCTAAGGGCTGAGTGCAGGCCCTCCGAGTTGGCTATACCACATACCATATACCACATACCATATACCATATACCATATACCATATACCACGGCTAAGGGCTGAGTCCAGGCCCTCCGAGTTGGCTATACCACATACCATATACCACATACCATATACCATATACCATATACCATATACCACGGCTAAGGGCTGAGTCCAGGCCCTCCGAGTTGGCTATACCACATACCATATACCATATACCACGGCTATGGTCTGAGTCCAGGTACTCCGAGTTGGCTATACCACATACCGTATACCATATACCGTATACCACGGCTAAGGGCTGAGTGCAGGCCCTCCGAGTTGGCTATACCACATACCATATACCACATACCATATACCATATACCATATACCATATACCACGGCTAAGGGCTGAGTCCAGGCCCTCTGAGTTGGCTATACCACATACCATATACCACATACCATATACCATATACCATATACCATATACCACGGCTAAGGGCTGAGTCCAGGCCCTCCGAGTTGGCTATACCACATACCATATACCATATACCACGGCTATGGTCTGAGTCCAGGTACTCCGAGTTGGCTATACCACATACCATATACCACATACCATATACCATATACCATATACCACGGCTACGGGCTGAGTCCAGGCCCTCCGAGTTGGCTATACCACATACCATATACCATATACCACGGCTAAGGGCAGAGTCCAGGCACTCCGAGTTGGCTATACCACATACCGTATACCACATACCGTATACCATATACCATATACCACGGCTACCATATACCATATACCACGGCTAAGGGCTGAGTCCAGGCCCTCCGAGTTGGCTATACCACATAACATATACCATATACCATATACCACGGCTAAGGGCAGAGTCCAGGCACTCCGAGTTGGCTATACCACATACCGTATACCACATACCGTATACCATATACCATATACCACGGCTACGGGCTGAGTCCAGGCCCTCCGAGTTGGCTATACCACATACCATATACCATATACCACGGCTAAGGGCAGAGTCCAGGCACTCCGAGTTGGCTATACCACATACCGTATACCACATACCGTATACCATATACCATATACCACGGCTACGGGCTGAGTCCAGGCCCTCCGAGTTGGCTATACCACATACCATATACCATATACCACGGCTACGGGCTGAGTCCAGGCCCTCCGAGTTGGCTATACCACATACCGTATACCATATACCATATACCATATACCACGGCTAAGGGCTGAGTCCAGGCCCTCCGAGTTGGCTATACCACATACCGTATACCATATACCATATACCACGGCTAAGGGCTGAGTCCAGGCCCTCCGAGTTGGCTATACCACATACCATATACCATATACCACGGCTATGGTCTGAGTCCAGGTACTCCGAGTTGGCTATACCACATACCGTATACCATATACCGTATACCACGGCTAAGGGCTGAGTGCAGGCCCTCCGAGTTGGCTATACCACATACCATATACCACATACCATATACCATATACCATATACCACGGCTAAGGGCTGAGTCCAGGCCCTCCGAGTTGGCTATACCACATACCATATACCACATACCATATACCATATACCATATACCATATACCACGGCTAAGGGCTGAGTCCAGGCCCTCCGAGTTGGCTATACCACATACCATATACCATATACCACGGCTATGGTCTGAGTCCAGGTACTCCGAGTTGGCTATACCACATACCGTATACCATATACCGTATACCACGGCTAAGGGCTGAGTCCAGGTACTCCGAGTTGGCTATACCACATACCGTATACCATATACCATATACCACGGCTATGTTCTGAGTCCAGGCCCTCCGAGTTGGCTATACCACATACCGTATACCATATACCATATACCACGGCTATGGTCTGAGTCCAGGCCCTCCGAGTTGGCTATACCACATACCATATACCATATACCATATACCACGGCTATGGTCTGAGTCCAGGCCCTCCGAGTTGGCTATACCACATACCGTATACCATATACCATATACCATATACCACGGCTAAGGGCTGAGTCCAGGCCCTCCGAGTTGGCTATACCACATACCGTATACCATATACCATATACCACGGCTAAGGGCTGAGTCCAGGCCCTCCGAGTTGGCTATACCACATACCATATACCATATACCACGGCTATGGTCTGAGTCCAGGTACTCCGAGTTGGCTATACCACATACCGTATACCATATACCGTATACCACGGCTAAGGGCTGAGTGCAGGCCCTCCGAGTTGGCTATACCACATACCATATACCACATACCATATACCATATACCATATACCATATACCACGGCTAAGGGCTGAGTCCAGGCCCTCCGAGTTGGCTATACCACATACCATATACCACATACCATATACCATATACCATATACCATATACCACGGCTAAGGGCTGAGTCCAGGCCCTCCGAGTTGGCTATACCACATACCATATACCATATACCACGGCTATGGTCTGAGTCCAGGTACTCCGAGTTGGCTATACCACATACCATATACCACATACCATATACCATATACCATATACCATATACCACGGCTACGGGCTGAGTCCAGGCCCTCCGAGTTGGCTATACCACATACCATATACCATATACCACGGCTAAGGGCAGAGTCCAGGCACTCCGAGTTGGCTATACCACATACCGTATACCACATACCGTATACCATATACCATATACCACGGCTACCATATACCATATACCACGGCTAAGGGCTGAGTCCAGGCCCTCCGAGTTGGCTATATCACATACCATATACCATATACCATATACCACGGCTAAGGGCAGAGTCCAGGCACTCCGAGTTGGCTATACCACATACCGTATACCACATACCGTATACCATATACCATATACCACGGCTACGGGCTGAGTCCAGGCCCTCCGAGTTGGCTATACCACATACCATATACCATATACCACGGCTAAGGGCAGAGTCCAGGCACTCCGAGTTGGCTATACCACATACCGTATACCACATACCGTATACCATATACCATATACCACGGCTACGGGCTGAGTCCAGGCCCTCCGAGTTGGCTATACCACATACCATATACCATATACCACGGCTACGGGCTGAGTCCAGGCCCTCCGAGTTGGCTATACCACATACCGTATACCATATACCATATACCATATACCACGGCTAAGGGCTGAGTCCAGGCCCTCCGAGTTGGCTATACCACATACCGTATACCATATACCATATACCACGGCTAAGGGCTGAGTCCAGGCCCTCCGAGTTGGCTATACCACATACCATATACCATATACCACGGCTATGGTCTGAGTCCAGGTACTCCGAGTTGGCTATACCACATACCGTATACCATATACCGTATACCACGGCTAAGGGCTGAGTGCAGGCCCTCCGAGTTGGCTATACCACATACCATATACCACATACCATATACCATATACCATATACCACGGCTAAGGGCTGAGTCCAGGCCCTCCGAGTTGGCTATACCACATACCATATACCACATACCATATACCATATACCATATACCATATACCACGGCTAAGGGCTGAGTCCAGGCCCTCCGAGTTGGCTATACCACATACCATATACCATATACCACGGCTATGGTCTGAGTCCAGGTACTCCGAGTTGGCTATACCACATACCGTATACCATATACCGTATACCACGGCTAAGGGCTGAGTCCAGGTACTCCGAGTTGGCTATACCACATACCGTATACCATATACCATATACCACGGCTATGTTCTGAGTCCAGGCCCTCCGAGTTGGCTATACCACATACCGTATACCATATACCATATACCATATACCACGGCTATGGTCTGAGTCCAGGCCCTCCGAGTTGGCTATACCACATACCATATACCATATACCATATACCATATACCACGGCTATGGTCTGAGTCCAGGCCCTCCGAGTTGGCTATACCACATACCGTATACCATATACCATATACCATATACCACGGCTAAGGGCTGAGTCCAGGCCCTCCGAGTTGGCTATACCACATACCGTATACCATATACCATATACCACGGCTAAGGGCTGAGTCCAGGCCCTCCGAGTTGGCTATACCACATACCATATACCACGGCTATGGTCTGAGTCCAGGTACTCCGAGTTGGCTATACCACATACCGTATACCATATACCGTATACCACGGCTAAGGGCTGAGTGCAGGCCCTCCGAGTTGGCTATACCACATACCATATACCACATACCATATACCATATACCATATACCATATACCACGGCTAAGGGCTGAGTCCAGGCCCTCCGAGTTGGCTATACCACATACCATATACCACATACCATATACCATATACCATATACCATATACCACGGCTAAGGGCTGAGTCCAGGCCCTCCGAGTTGGCTATACCACATACCATATACCATATACCACGGCTATGGTCTGAGTCCAGGTACTCCGAGTTGGCTATACCACAAACCGTATACCATATACCGTATACCACGGCTAAGGGCTGAGTGCAGGCCCTCCGAGTTGGCTATACCACATACCATATACCACATACCATATACCATATACCATATACCACGGCTAAGGGCTGAGTCCAGGCCCTCCGAGTTGGCTATACCACATACCATATACCACATACCATATACCGTATACCACGGCTATGGTCTGAGTCCAGGCCCATCGAGTTGGCTATACCACATACCATATACCATATACCATATACCACGGCTATGGTCTGAGTCCAGGCCCTCCGAGTTGGCTATACCACATACCGTATACCATATACCATATACCATATACCACGGCTAAGGGCTGAGTCCAGGCCCTCCGAGTTGGCTATACCACATACCGTATACCATATACCATATACCACGGCTAAGGGCTGAGTCCAGGCCCTCCGAGTTGGCTATACCACATACCATATACCATATACCACGGCTATGGTCTGAGTCCAGGTACTCCGAGTTGGCTATACCACATACCGTATACCATATACCGTATACCACGGCTAAGGGCTGAGTGCAGGCCCTCCGAGTTGGCTATACCACATACCATATACCACATACCATATACCATATACCATATACCATATACCACGGCTAAGGGCTGAGTCCAGGCCCTCCGAGTTGGCTATACCACATACCATATACCACATACCATATACCATATACCATATACCATGTACCACGGCTAAGGGCTGAGTCCAGGCCCTCCGAGTTGGCTATACCACATACCATATACCATATACCACGGCTATGGTCTGAGTCCAGGTACTCCGAGTTGGCTATACCACATACCGTATACCATATACCGTATACCACGGCTAAGGGCTGAGTGCAGGCCCTCCGAGTTGGCTATACCACATACCATATACCACATACCATATACCATATACCATATACCATATACCACGGCTAAGGGCTGAGTCCAGGCCCTCCGAGTTGGCTATACCACATACCATATAACACATACCATATACCATATACCATATACCATATACCACGGCTAAGGGCTGAGTCCAGGCCCTCCGAGTTGGCTATACCACATACCATATACCATATACCACGGCTATGGTCTGAGTCCAGGTACTCCGAGTTGGCTATACCACATACCATATACCACATACCATATACCATATACCATATACCACGGCTAAGGGCTGAGTCCAGGCCCTCCGAGTTGGCTATACCACATACCATATACCATATACCACGGCTAAGGGCTGAGTCCAGGCCCTCCGAGTTGGCTATACCACATACCATATACCACATACCATATACCATATACCACGGCTAAGGGCTGAGTCCAGGCCCTCCGAGTTGGCTATACCACATACCGTATACCATATACCATATACCACGGCTATGGTCTGAGTCCAGGTACTCCGAGTTGGCTATACCACATACCGTATACCATATACTGTATACCATATACCACGGCTAAGGGCTGAGTCCAGGCCCTCCGAGTTGGCTATACCACATACCATATACCATATACCATATACCATATACCATATACCACGGCTAAGGGCTGAGTCCAGGCCCTCCGAGTTGGCTATAACACATACCGTATACCATATACCATATACCACGGCTATGGTCTGAGTCCAGGTACTCCGAGTTGGCTATACCACATACCGTATACCATATACCGTATACCATATACCACGGCTAAGGGCTGAGTCCAGGCCCTCCGAGTTGGCTATACCACATACCGTATACCATATACCATATACCACGGCTAAGGGCTGAGTCCAGGCCCTCCGAGTTGGCTATACCACATACCATATACCATATACCATATACCACGGCTAAGGGCAGAGTCCAGGTACTCCGAGTTGGCTATACCACATACCGTATACCATATACCATATACCATATACCATATACCACGGCTAAGGGCAGAGTCCAGGTACTCCGAGTTGGCTATACCACATACCGTATACCATATACCATACCATATACCACGGCTATGGTCTGAGTCCAGGCCCTCCGAGTTGGCTATACCACATACCGTATACCGTATACCATATACCACGGCTAAGGGCTGAGTCCAGGCACTCCGAGTTGGCTATACCACATACCATATACCATATACCACAGCTAAGGGCTGAGTCCAGGCCCTCCGAGTTGGCTATACCACATACCGTATACCATATACCATATACCACGGCTAAGGGCTGAGTCCAGGCCCTCCGAGTTGGCTATACCACATACCATATACCATATACCATATACCACGGCTAAGGGCAGAGTCCAGGCACTCCGAGTTGGCTATACCACATACCGTATACCACATACCGTATACCATATACCATATACCACGGCTACGGGCTGAGTCCAGGCCCTCCGAGTTGGCTATACCACATACCATATACCATATACCACGGCTAAGGGCAGAGTCCAGGCACTCCGAGTTGGCTATACCACATACCGTATACCACATACCGTATACCATATACCATATACCACGGCTACGGGCTGAGTCCAGGCCCTCCGAGTTGGCTATACCACATACCATATACCATATACCACGGCTACGGGCTGAGTCCAGGCCCTCCGAGTTGGCTATACCACATACCGTATACCATATACCATATACCATATACCACGGCTAAGGGCTGAGTCCAGGCCCTCCGAGTTGGCTATACCACATACCGTATACCATATACCATATACCACGGCTAAGGGCTGAGTCCAGGCCCTCCGAGTTGGCTATACCACATACCATATACCATATACCACGGCTATGGTCTGAGTCCAGGTACTCCGAGTTGGCTATACCACATACCGTATACCATATACCGTATACCACGGCTAAGGGCTGAGTGCAGGCCCTCCGAGTTGGCTATACCACATACCATATACCACATACCATATACCATATACCATATACCATATACCACGGCTAAGGGCTGAGTCCAGGCCCTCCGAGTTGGCTATACCACATACCATATACCACATACCATATACCATATACCATATACCATATACCACGGCTAAGGGCTGAGTCCAGGCCCTCCGAGTTGGCTATACCACATACCATATACCATATACCACGGCTATGGTCTGAGTCCAGGTACTCCGAGTTGGCTATACCACATACCGTATACCATATACCGTATACCACGGCTAAGGGCTGAGTGCAGGCCCTCCGAGTTGGCTATACCACATACCATATACCACATACCATATACCATATACCATATACCACGGCTAAGGGCTGAGTCCAGGCCCTCCGAGTTGGCTATACCACATATCATATACCACATACCATATACCATATACCATATACCATATACCACGGCTAAGGGCTGAGTCCAGGCCCTCCGAGTTGGCTATACCACATACCATATACCATATACCACGGCTATGGTCTGAGTCCAGGTACTCCGAGTTTGCTATACCACATACCATATACCACATACCATATACCATATACCATATACCACGGCTACGGGCTGAGTCCAGGCCCTCCGAGTTGGCTATACCACATACCATATACCATATACCACGGCTAAGGGCAGAGTCCAGGCACTCCGAGTTGGCTATACCACATACCGTATACCACATACCGTATACCATATACCATATACCACGGCTACCATATACCATATACCACGGCTAAGGGCTGAGTCCAGGCCCTCCGAGTTGGCTATACCACATACCATATACCATATACCATATACCACGGCTAAGGGCAGAGTCCAGGCACTCCGAGTTGGCTATACCACATACCGTATACCACATACCGTATACCATATACCATATACCACGGCTACGGGCTGAGTCCAGGCCCTCCGAGTTGGCTATACCACATACCATATACCATATACCACGGCTAAGGGCAGAGTCCAGGCACTCCGAGTTGGCTATACCACATACCGTATACCACATACCGTATACCATATACCATATACCACGGCTACGGGCTGAGTCCAGGCCCTCCGAGTTGGCTATACCACATACCATATACCATATACCACGGCTACGGGCTGAGTCCAGGCCCTCCGAGTTGGCTATACCACATACCGTATACCATATACCATATACCATATACCACGGCTAAGGGCTGAGTCCAGGCCCTCCGAGTTGGCTATACCACATACCGTATACCATATACCATATACCACGGCTAAGGGCTGAGTCCAGGCCCTCCGAGTTGGCTATACCACATACCATATACCATATACCACGGCTATGGTCTGAGTCCAGGTACTCCGAGTTGGCTATACCACATACCGTATACCATATACCGTATACCACGGCTAAGGGCTGAGTGCAGGCCCTCCGAGTTGGCTATACCACATACCATATACCACATACCATATACCATATACCATATACCATATACCACGGCTAAGGGCTGAGTCCAGGCCCTCCGAGTTGGCTATACCACATACCATATACCACATACCATATACCATATACCATATACCATATACCACGGCTAAGGGCTGAGTCCAGGCCCTCCGAGTTGGCTATACCACATACCATATACCATATACCACGGCTATGGTCTGAGTCCAGGTACTCCGAGTTGGCTATACCACATACCGTATACCATATACCGTATACCACGGCTAAGGGCTGAGTGCAGGCCCTCCGAGTTGGCTATACCACATACCATATACCACATACCATATACCATATACCATATACCACGGCTAAGGGCTGAGTCCAGGCCCTCCGAGTTGGCTATACCACATATCATATACCACATACCATATACCATATACCATATACCATATACCACGGCTAAGGGCTGAGTCCAGGCCCTCCGAGTTGGCTATACCACATACCATATACCATATACCACGGCTATGGTCTGAGTCCAGGTACTCCGAGTTGGCTATACCACATACCATATACCACATACCATATACCATATACCATATACCACGGCTACGGGCTGAGTCCAGGCCCTCCGAGTTGGCTATACCACATACCATATACCATATACCACGGCTAAGGGCAGAGTCCAGGCACTCCGAGTTGGCTATACCACATACCGTATACCACATACCGTATACCATATACCATATACCACGGCTACCATATACCATATACCACGGCTAAGGGCTGAGTCCAGGCCCTCCGAGTTGGCTATACCACATACCATATACCATATACCATATACCACGGCTAAGGGCAGAGTCCAGGCACTCCGAGTTGGCTATACCACATACCGTATACCACATACCGTATACCATATACCATATACCACGGCTACGGGCTGAGTCCAGGCCCTCCGAGTTGGCTATACCACATACCATATACCATATACCACGGCTAAGGGCAGAGTCCAGGCACTCCGAGTTGGCTATACCACATACCGTATACCACATACCGTATACCATATACCATATACCACGGCTACGGGCTGAGTCCAGGCCCTCCGAGTTGGCTATACCACATACCATATACCATATACCACGGCTACGGGCTGAGTCCAGGCCCTCCGAGTTGGCTATACCACATACCGTATACCATATACCATATACCATATACCACGGCTAAGGGCTGAGTCCAGGCCCTCCGAGTTGGCTATACCACATACCGTATACCATATACCATATACCACGGCTAAGGGCTGAGTCCAGGCCCTCCGAGTTGGCTATACCACATACCATATACCATATACCACGGCTATGGTCTGAGTCCAGGTACTCCGAGTTGGCTATACCACATACCGTATACCATATACCGTATACCACGGCTAAGGGCTGAGTGCAGGCCCTCCGAGTTGGCTATACCACATACCATATACCACATACCATATACCATATACCATATACCACGGCTAAGGGCTGAGTCCAGGCCCTCCGAGTTGGCTATACCACATACCACATACCATATACCATATACCATATACCATATACCACGGCTAAGGGCTGAGTCCAGGCCCTCCGAGTTGGCTATACCACATACCATATACCATATACCACGGCTATGGTCTGAGTCCAGGTACTCCGAGTTGGCTATACCACATACCGTATACCATATACCGTATACCACGGCTAAGGGCTGAGTGCAGGCCCTCCGAGTTGGCTATACCACATACCATATACCACATACCATATACCATATACCATATACCATATACCACGGCTAAGGGCTGAGTCCAGGCCCTCCGAGTTGGCTATACCACATACCATATACCACATACCATATACCATATACCATATACCACGGCTAAGGGCTGAGTCCAGGCCCTCCGAGTTGGCTATACCACATACCATATACCATATACCACGGCTATGGTCTGAGTCCAGGTACTCCGAGTTGGCTATACCACATACCATATACCACATACCATATACCATATACCATATACCACGGCTAAGGGCTGAGTCCAGGCCCTCCGAGTTGGCTATACCACATACCATATACCATATACCACGGCTAAGGGCTGAGTCCAGGCCCTCCGAGTTGGCTATACCACATACCATATACCACATACCATATACCATATACCACGGCTAAGGGCTGAGTCCAGGCCCTCCGAGTTGGCTATACCACATACCGTATACCATATACCATATACCACGGCTATGGTCTGAGTCCAGGTACTCCGAGTTGGCTATACCACATACCGTATACCATATACTGTATACCATATACCACGGCTAAGGGCTGAGTCCAGGCCCTCCGAGTTGGCTATACCACATACCATATACCATATACCATATACCATATACCATATACCACGGCTAAGGGCTGAGTCCAGGCCCTCCGAGTTGGCTATAACACATACCATATACCGTATACCATATACCATATACCACGGCTATGGTCTGAGTCCAGGTACTCCGAGTTGGCTATACCACATACCGTATACCATATACCGTATACCATATACCACGGCTAAGGGCTGAGTCCAGGCCCTCCGAGTTGGCTATACCACATACCGTATACCATATACCATATACCACGGCTAAGGGCTGAGTCCAGGCCCTCCGAGTTGGCTATACCACATACCATATACCATATACCATATACCACGGCTAAGGGCAGAGTCCAGGTACTCCGAGTTGGCTATACCACATACCGTATACCATATACCATATACCATATACCACGGCTAAGGGCAGAGTCCAGGTACTCCGAGTTGGCTATACCACATACCGTATACCATATACCATACCATATACCACGGCTATGGTCTGAGGCCAGGCCCTCCGAGTTGGCTATACCACATACCGTATACCGTATACCATATACCACGGCTAAGGGCTGAGTCCAGGCACTCCGAGTTGGCTATACCACATACCATATACCATATACCACAGCTAAGGGCTGAGTCCAGGCCCTCCGAGTTGGCTATACCACATACCGTATACCATATACCATATACCACGGCTAAGGGCTGAGTCCAGGCCCTCCGAGTTGGCTATACCACATACCATATACCATATACCATATACCACGGCTAAGGGCAGAGACCAGGCACTCCGAGTTGGCTATACCACATACCGTATACCACATACCGTATACCATATACCATATACCACGGCTACGGGCTGAGTCCAGGCCCTCCGAGTTGGCTATACCACATACCATATACCATATACCACGGCTAAGGGCAGAGTCCAGGCACTCCGAGTTGGCTATACCACATACCGTATACCACATACCGTATACCATATACCATATACCACGGCTACGGGCTGAGTCCAGGCCCTCCGAGTTGGCTATACCACATACCATATACCATATACCACGGCTACGGGCTGAGTCCAGGCCCTCCGAGTTGGCTATACCACATACCATATACCATATACCACGGCTAAGGGCAGAGTCCAGGCACTCCGAGTTGGCTATACCACATACCGTATACCACATACCGTATACCATATACCATATACCACGGCTAAGGGCTGAGTCCGGGCCCTCCGAGTTGGCTATACCACATACCGTATACCATATACCACGGCTACGGGCTGAGTCCAGGCCCTCCGAGTTGGCTATACCACATACCATATACCATATACCACGGCTACGGGCTGAGTCCAGGCCCTCCGAGTTGGCTATACCACATACCGTATACCATATACCATATACCATATACCACGGCTAAGGGCTGAGTCCAGGCCCTCCGAGTTGGCTATACCACATACCGTATACCATATACCATATACCACGGCTAAGGGCTGAGTCCAGGCCCTCCGAGTTGGCTATACCACATACCATATACCATATACCACGGCTATGGTCTGAGTCCAGGTACTCCGAGTTGGCTATACCACATACCGTATACCATATACCGTATACCACGGCTAAGGGCTGAGTGCAGGCCCTCCGAGTTGGCTATACCACATACCATATACCACATACCATATACCATATACCATATACCATATACCACGGCTAAGGGCTGAGTCCAGGCCCTCCGAGTTGGCTATACCACATACCATATACCACATACCATATACCATATACCATATACCATATACCACGGCTAAGGGCTGAGTCCAGGCCCTCCGAGTTGGCTATACCACATACCATATACCATATACCACGGCTATGGTCTGAGTCCAGGTACTCCGAGTTGGCTATACCACATACCGTATACCATATACCGTATACCACGGCTAAGGGCTGAGTGCAGGCCCTCCGAGTTGGCTATACCACATACCATATACCACATACCATATACCATATACCATATACCACGGCTAAGGGCTGAGTCCAGGCCCTCCGAGTTGGCTATACCACATATCATATACCACATACCATATACCATATACCATATACCATATACCACGGCTAAGGGCTGAGTCCAGGCCCTCCGAGTTGGCTATACCACATACCATATACCATATACCACGGCTATGGTCTGAGTCCAGGTACTCCGAGTTGGCTATACCACATACCATATACCACATACCATATACCATATACCATATACCACGGCTACGGGCTGAGTCCAGGCCCTCCGAGTTGGCTATACCACATACCATATACCATATACCACGGCTAAGGGCAGAGTCCAGGCACTCCGAGTTGGCTATACCACATACCGTATACCACATACCGTATACCATATACCATATACCACGGCTACCATATACCATATACCACGGCTAAGGGCTGAGTCCAGGCCCTCCGAGTTGGCTATACCACATACCATATACCATATACCATATACCACGGCTAAGGGCAGAGTCCAGGCACTCCGAGTTGGCTATACCACATACCGTATACCACATACCGTATACCATATACCATATACCACGGCTACGGGCTGAGTCCAGGCCCTCCGAGTTGGCTATACCACATACCATATACCATATACCACGGCTAAGGGCAGAGTCCAGGCACTCCGAGTTGGCTATACCACATACCGTATACCACATACCGTATACCATATACCATATACCACGGCTACGGGCTGAGTCCAGGCCCTCCGAGTTGGCTATACCACATACCATATACCATATACCACGGCTACGGGCTGAGTCCAGGCCCTCCGAGTTGGCTATACCACATACCGTATACCATATACCATATACCATATACCACGGCTAAGGGCTGAGTCCAGGCCCTCCGAGTTGGCTATACCACATACCGTATACCATATACCATATACCACGGCTAAGGGCTGAGTCCAGGCCCTCCGAGTTGGCTATACCACATACCATATACCATATACCACGGCTATGGTCTGAGTCCAGGTACTCCGAGTTGGCTATACCACATACCGTATACCATATACCGTATACCACGGCTAAGGGCTGAGTGCAGGCCCTCCGAGTTGGCTATACCACATACCATATACCACATACCATATACCATATACCATATACCATATACCACGGCTAAGGGCTGAGTCCAGGCCCTCCGAGTTGGCTATACCACATACCATATACCACATACCATATACCATATACCATATACCATATACCACGGCTAAGGGCTGAGTCCAGGCCCTCCGAGTTGGCTATACCACATACCATATACCATATACCACGGCTATGGTCTGAGTCCAGGTACTCCGAGTTGGCTATACCACATACCGTATACCATATACCGTATACCACGGCTAAGGGCTGAGTGCAGGCCCTCCGAGTTGGCTATACCACATACCATATACCACATACCATATACCATATACCATATACCACGGCTAAGGGCTGAGTCCAGGCCCTCCGAGTTGGCTATACCACATATCATATACCACATACCATATACCATATACCATATACCATATACCACGGCTAAGGGCTGAGTCCAGGCCCTCCGAGTTGGCTATACCACATACCATATACCATATACCACGGCTATGGTCTGAGTCCAGGTACTCCGAGTTGGCTATACCACATACCATATACCACATACCATATACCATATACCATATACCACGGCTACGGGCTGAGTCCAGGCCCTCCGAGTTGGCTATACCACATACCATATACCATATACCACGGCTAAGGGCAGAGTCCAGGCACTCCGAGTTGGCTATACCACATACCGTATACCACATACCGTATACCATATACCATATACCACGGCTACCATATACCATATACCACGGCTAAGGGCTGAGTCCAGGCCCTCCGAGTTGGCTATACCACATACCATATACCATATACCATATACCACGGCTAAGGGCAGAGTCCAGGCACTCCGAGTTGGCTATACCACATACCGTATACCACATACCGTATACCATATACCATATACCACGGCTACGGGCTGAGTCCAGGCCCTCCGAGTTGGCTATACCACATACCATATACCATATACCACGGCTAAGGGCAGAGTCCAGGCACTCCGAGTTGGCTATACCACATACCGTATACCACATACCGTATACCATATACCATATACCACGGCTACGGGCTGAGTCCAGGCCCTCCGAGTTGGCTATACCACATACCATATACCATATACCACGGCTACGGGCTGAGTCCAGGCCCTCCGAGTTGGCTATACCACATACCGTATACCATATACCATATACCATATACCACGGCTAAGGGCTGAGTCCAGGCCCTCCGAGTTGGCTATACCACATACCGTATACCATATACCATATACCACGGCTAAGGGCTGAGTCCAGGCCCTCCGAGTTGGCTATACCACATACCATATACCATATACCACGGCTATGGTCTGAGTCCAGGTACTCCGAGTTGGCTATACCACATACCGTATACCATATACCGTATACCACGGCTAAGGGCTGAGTGCAGGCCCTCCGAGTTGGCTATACCACATACCATATACCACATACCATATACCATATACCATATACCACGGCTAAGGGCTGAGTCCAGGCCCTCCGAGTTGGCTATACCACATACCACATACCATATACCATATACCATATACCATATACCACGGCTAAGGGCTGAGTCCAGGCCCTCCGAGTTGGCTATACCACATACCATATACCATATACCACGGCTATGGTCTGAGTCCAGGTACTCCGAGTTGGCTATACCACATACCGTATACCATATACCGTATACCACGGCTAAGGGCTGAGTGCAGGCCCTCCGAGTTGGCTATACCACATACCATATACCACATACCATATACCATATACCATATACCATATACCACGGCTAAGGGCTGAGTCCAGGCCCTCCGAGTTGGCTATACCACATACCATATACCACATACCATATACCATATACCATATACCACGGCTAAGGGCTGAGTCCAGGCCCTCCGAGTTGGCTATACCACATACCATATACCATATACCACGGCTATGGTCTGAGTCCAGGTACTCCGAGTTGGCTATACCACATACCATATACCACATACCATATACCATATACCATATACCACGGCTAAGGGCTGAGTCCAGGCCCTCCGAGTTGGCTATACCACATACCATATACCATATACCACGGCTAAGGGCTGAGTCCAGGCCCTCCGAGTTGGCTATACCACATACCATATACCACATACCATATACCATATACCACGGCTAAGGGCTGAGTCCAGGCCCTCCGAGTTGGCTATACCACATACCGTATACCATATACCATATACCACGGCTATGGTCTGAGTCCAGGTACTCCGAGTTGGCTATACCACATACCGTATACCATATACTGTATACCATATACCACGGCTAAGGGCTGAGTCCAGGCCCTCCGAGTTGGCTATACCACATACCATATACCATATACCATATACCATATACCATATACCACGGCTAAGGGCTGAGTCCAGGCCCTCCGAGTTGGCTATAACACATACCATATACCGTATACCATATACCATATACCACGGCTATGGTCTGAGTCCAGGTACTCCGAGTTGGCTATACCACATACCGTATACCATATACCGTATACCATATACCACGGCTAAGGGCTGAGTCCAGGCCCTCCGAGTTGGCTATACCACATACCGTATACCATATACCATATACCACGGCTAAGGGCTGAGTCCAGGCCCTCCGAGTTGGCTATACCACATACCATATACCATATACCATATACCACGGCTAAGGGCAGAGTCCAGGTACTCCGAGTTGGCTATACCACATACCGTATACCATATACCATATACCATATACCACGGCTAAGGGCAGAGTCCAGGTACTCCGAGTTGGCTATACCACATACCGTATACCATATACCATACCATATACCACGGCTATGGTCTGAGGCCAGGCCCTCCGAGTTGGCTATACCACATACCGTATACCGTATACCATATACCACGGCTAAGGGCTGAGTCCAGGCACTCCGAGTTGGCTATACCACATACCATATACCATATACCACAGCTAAGGGCTGAGTCCAGGCCCTCCGAGTTGGCTATACCACATACCGTATACCATATACCATATACCACGGCTAAGGGCTGAGTCCAGGCCCTCCGAGTTGGCTATACCACATACCATATACCATATACCATATACCACGGCTAAGGGCAGAGACCAGGCACTCCGAGTTGGCTATACCACATACCGTATACCACATACCGTATACCATATACCATATACCACGGCTACGGGCTGAGTCCAGGCCCTCCGAGTTGGCTATACCACATACCATATACCATATACCACGGCTAAGGGCAGAGTCCAGGCACTCCGAGTTGGCTATACCACATACCGTATACCACATACCGTATACCATATACCATATACCACGGCTACGGGCTGAGTCCAGGCCCTCCGAGTTGGCTATACCACATACCATATACCATATACCACGGCTACGGGCTGAGTCCAGGCCCTCCGAGTTGGCTATACCACATACCATATACCATATACCACGGCTAAGGGCAGAGTCCAGGCACTCCGAGTTGGCTATACCACATACCGTATACCACATACCGTATACCATATACCATATACCACGGCTAAGGGCTGAGTCCAGGCCCTCCGAGTTGGCTATACCACATACCGTATACCATACCATATACCACGGCTAAGGGCTGAGTCCAGGCCCTCCGAGTTGGCTATACCACATACCGTATACCATATACCATATACCACGGCTAAGGGCTGAGTCCGGGCCCTCCGAGTTGGCTATACCACATACCGTATACCATATACCACGGCTATGGTCTGAGTCCAGGTACTCCGAGTTGGCTATACCACATACCATATACCATATACCATATACCATACCATACACCACACCCGCCTCTGCCTTAATTATACTGAACTTGTTTTGAATAAAGTGTTGTCCTTGGGCTGGTAATCCTATCCACCTTGCTGTCTCTGGAACACCTATCATGTAAACTGTAATTATTTATTGTCATGGTCCTAGTTAAATAAAGGGTCAATAAAAATGTACTCAACACATTTGAAAGAAAATAATTCACCATGCTTGTGGGAGGATAGAGGAGGAGGAGGAGGAGAGGAGGAGAAGGGAGGAGGAAGAGGAGAGGGGGTGAAGGGGGGTGGGAGGATGGGCTGAGGAGGTGGAGGGGGAGGAGAGGAGGAGGGGGATGGGAGGAGGAGGATGGGAGCTTGAGAGGAGGAGGAGGAGAAGGAGGAGGAGGGAGGAGGAAGTGGAGAGGGGGTGTAGGGGGATGGGAGGAGGAGGAGGTGGAGGGGGAGGAGGGGGATGGGAGGATGGGAGGAGGAGGAGAGGAGGAGGGGGATGGGAGCTTGGGAGGAGGTGGAGGGGGAGGAGGTGAAGGGGGGAGGAGGATAGGAGGTGTAGGGGGTGGGAGGATAGGAGGAGGAGGAGGAGGAGGTGCAGGGAGTGGGAGCTTGGGAGGAGGAGGAGAGGAGGAGGGGTGGGAAGAGGGTAGCTCTAACAGATGACAAGTTAGTTAGAGGGTCTGAATATGGGTCTAGTTAACTGAACTAACAGCAGGTTAACTCTGGTTTTACTCTTTTCCACCTTGTTACATTGACTTAACATCCAGCTCTATTCAGGCTGAAGTTTCTATTTCTATAACATCCCCCATCGTTCATCTTTCTGCAGTGAGACCTTGACATTCTCCGGAGCAGCAGAGATACAGAAAACCTGTTGCTTATTATGAGAAGGAAATGTGATCCTCCGCTCCTCGGGGGGTTCAACACTGAGAGAGGAGTTGTTTTCTTTGTAATGTGTCTGACTGATTACAGCAGCATAACAACAGAAAATACATTCATCCTTTACTATGCTACATTACGGATGTGGCCGCCGCTGAGCGTTTCCACTCCATTGCCTTGTTCCATAATGCATTACATTCTTGAAATAGCGCAGATAATAATGCACGCAGCGCAACTCATCAAGTCGATGCGGCACTTAAACGGTTAAGTTTTCATGCATTTTTCTTTCTTACAAATTGCCCTGATAGCAGATGCCCCTATCAGCGATACAGCATTTCGCTACACTCGCATTAACATCTGCTAACCATGTGTATGTGACAAATAAAATGTGATTTGATTTGATTTAAATAAAATGTGATTTACAGAATGAAGCTGCGGCACTTTTCCGTAATAACCTTCACAAATGTCAGCCGACCCGTTAAGGCATCCCAGTTTGGTGCTTTATCCGCTTGTAAATCAATTCCCACAGCCCAGAGAGGGTATGGAGAAAATGTCCGCTTACAATACTTGTAGTCTAGTGTGTGAACGCAGCTGATACAGGTCTATAATAAAGGCATTGCTTAACATTTGGAGCTGTCTAATAAACCTGACAGATCACATTCACAGACCGGCTGTCGCGGTCCTTCTCGCTCTCGGTTGTTCATGTAGCTTTACAAAACGCCCATGACAATCAAACATTCTAATTCATCATATTGACAACCAGTCATGAGGCAATCTACTCGACACTGACAAAATACGGCTTTTGATTCATGGTCTCATGCTTAGGATATCCGCACGGTTCTCCTAAACGGGGATATGAAACATGAAAAGTAGTGATCTAACAACTTTATAATATCACAATCGATGCTTTCACACAGATGGCCAATATATATATATATATATATAATATATATATATAATATATATAGGCCTATTTCATCAAACTAAAATAAGCGACAAAACAAAATGACGAGTCAGCGCTAGAGCCAGGGGATTGTGTAGAGAGGACAGCGGGTCATTTCAGGCCCCATTAGTAGCCTATGTGACATGAATAACCGCATCGGTTGTCTCACTAGAGGAAATACGAGGTGTTATCCGTTTTTGTGTCACACAGAAAACGGAATCGAGATAGCAGCTCCATTTTGGTCATACCACCGACACAGACATTATTTTAAAAGTTATTCGCAGAAGAATGCAGTCTATAATTTATCACACAAAGTATAAGGCAAAAATAAAATGTGTAATCACCTCTCCGTGACTGACAATCCGTCCCTGAGGGGTGTCTTCGGGGAGAAAATAAAGTTTGGAGCTGGATAAAAGTTGTTTTCTGGTTCTTTCTTCCCATAACAGCTGTAGCTCCGCTATGCAGAGCGGTTCCCCGGGTCTACACCTCACTAGGAAAAAGTCTCCCAGAGACAGGATCCGAGGATTGGCTTCAATGTCAAACCTAAAAGCCTTGTAGAAAATGTAAGGTCCGTGAAAACCGCAAGGTGAGCCGACCCACTGCGGAAACAGCGATAAGTCATTCATTTTACAGATTACCCAGTACCAGGCATGTAAAACAAGCACAAATCAAAAGCAACATGCACTTGATTGAATTGAGACATTAAAACCGTATAACGATCGCAATATGATTTAAAGGGTACTTTTTAAAAAACAAATGATCTGATAGAACAACATAATGATTTATAAAATAGCCTATAAAATGTTGTTTAAAAAGTTTCCTGTATTCATGCATTATTATTATATTTAACACAATATCCGTAACTTTGGCTTCCATCACAAAGAAATTAAATACGATAAAAGAGAATCGGGGTAGATAATGATAAATACCGTGAGTGAGTTGGGCTCCATCTCGACGCTCTCAACATTCACTCCAAAACTGTCCGCTTGAATGGACTGCTAAACGGTCCTGGAAGGGAGCAATATATGCGCACGCAGTATTGCGTCCTGCGTCAATATGAAATCAAAATATTAGCAATCTAGTACACCCAAAATGTATGAAAATGTCGTCTAATATTTCTTCAGTGTACTTTATTTCAAATGTACATTTTTGTTGTAGAATTGCAAAAGGAAATAGCCATGATAAATTCCAAAAGGCATGGGTGCATGCCCTCATAGAGAGGCTGGTGTGAAATCCATATCCATTAAAACATCTGGATGATCTAATAATTGCGATCTGCTCTTGCCGACAGGACAATATCCACATAAGGGTGATGCTGCTATACAAACTATATTTATTCAAAACGATTTCAGCCTATAATCATCCAATATGTGTAATAACACAGTTATGTCTCTGTCAGGACCTGAAGCAAGGACGTTTGAATATGTAATAATAAAAATATCATTTCCTGCAGAGATGCAAGGTCTCTTTCTCTCTCTCTCTGTCTCTCTCTTCCTTCTCTCTCTCTATGTCTCTCTCTTCCCTATCTCTCTATGTCTCACTCTTCCCTCTCTCACTCTGTCTCTCTCTTCCCTCTCTCTCTATGTCTCTCTCGCTATGTCTGTTCCCTCTCACTCTTCTTATTTCTAGAATGCATCAGCTAAACTGTATGTACTTTCGCCGAACCTCTGCTCACGTTCGCCACCTGTGAAATCTCGCCGAACCTCTGCTCACGTTCGCCACCTGTGAAATCTCGCCGAACCTCTGCTCAAGTTCGCTACCTGTGAAATCTCGCCGAACCTCTGCTCACGTTCGCCACCTGTGAAATCTCGCCGAACCTCTGCTCACGTTCGCCACCTGTGAAATCTCGCCGAACCTCTGCTCAAGTTCGCTACCTGTGAAATCTCGCCGAACCTCTGCTCAAGTTCGCTACCTGTGAAATCTCGCCGAACCTCTGCTCACGTTCGCCACCTGTGAAATCTCGCTTGCTGCCGGAGACAGATGGGGGCAGTTCCAGTGTCGTTACATTGTGTCTATACCAGTTAATTAGTTGTTACATTGTGTCTATACCCGTTAATTAGTTGTTACATTGTGTCTATACCCGTTAATTAGTTGTTACATTGCGTCTATACCCGTTAATTAGTTGTTACATTGTGTCTAATACCCGTTAATTAGTTGTTACATTGTGTCTAATACCCATTAATTAGTTGTTACATTGTGACTATACCCGTTAATTAGTTGTTACATTGTGTCTATACCCGTTAATTATTTGTTACATTGTGTCTATGCCAGTTAATTAGTTGCTACATTGTGTCTATACCAGTTAATTAGTTGTTACATTGTGTCTATACCAGTTAATTAGTTGTTACATTGTGTCTATACCCGTTAATTAGTTGTTACATTGTGTCTATACCAGTTAATTAGTTGTTACATTGTGTCTATACCCGTTAAGTTGTTACATTGTGTCTATACCCGTTAATTAGTTGTTACATTGCGTCTATACCCGTTAATTAGTTGTTACATTGTGTCTATACCCGTTAAGTTGTTACATTGTGTCTATACCCGTTAATTAGTTGTTACATTGCGTCTATACCCGTTAATTAGTTGTTACATTGTGTCTAATACCCGTTAATTAGTTGTTACATTGTGTCTAATACCCATTAATTAGTTGTTACATTTTGTCTATACCCGTTAATTAGTTGTTACATTGTGTCTAATACCCATTAATTAGTTGTTACATTGTGACTATACCCGTTAATTAGTTGTTACATTGTGTCTATACCCGTTAATTAGTTGTTACATTGTGTCTATACCCGTTAATTATTTGTTACATTGTGTCTATGCCAGTTAATTAGTTGTTACATTGTGTCTATACCCGTTAATTAGTTGTTACATTGTGTCTATACCAGTTAATTAGTTGCTACATTGTGTCTATACCAGTTAATTAGTTGTTACATTGTGTCTATACCAGTTAATTAGTTGTTACATTGTGTCTATACCCGTCAATTAGTTGTTACATTGTGTCTATACCAGTTAATTAGTTGTTACATTGTGTCTATACCAGTTAATTAGTTGTTACATTGTTTCCACCCATTAACCCGTTAATATATTGTTTTTTACCCATTAATATATTGTTTTTTAAGCATTAATATATTGTTTTTTAACCGTTAATATATTGTTTTTAACCATTAATATATTGTTTTTTAACCGTTAATATATTGTTTTTAACCATTAATATATTGTTTTTAACCATTAATATATTGTTTTTTACCCATTAATATATTGTTTTTTAACCCGTTAATATATTGTTTTTTACCCGTTAATATATTGTTTTTTAACCATTAATATATTGTTTTTTAACCGTTAATATATTGTTTTTTACCCGTTAATATATTGTTTTTTAACCATTAATATATTGTTTTTTAACCGTTAATATATTGTTTTTAACCGTTAATATATTGTTTTTTTCCTGTTAATATTTTGCTTTTTTACCCATTAATATATTGTTTTTTACCCATTAATATATAGTTTTTTACCCATTAATATATTGTTTTTTAAGCATTAATATATTGTTTTTTAACCGTTAATGTATTGTTTTTTAACCGTTAATATATTGTTTTTTTTCTGTTAATATTTAGCTTTTTTCCATCGGATGCTCCACAACCAAACAGTGTGATGTTCTGAAGACTGAAGGCAACAGTAAGGCAACAGTAAGGCAACAGTAAGACAACAGTAAGACAACAGTAAGGCAACAGTAAGACAACAGTAAGACAACAGTAAGGCAACAGTAAGGCAACAGTAAGGCAACAGTAAGACAACAGTAAGACAACAGTAAGGCAACAGTAAGGCAACAGTAAGGCAACAGTAAGACAACAGTAAGACAACAGTAAGGCAACAGTAAGACAACAATAAGGCAACAGTAAGGCAACAGTAAGACAACAGTAAGGCAACAGTAAGGCAACAGTAAGGCAACAGTAAGACAACAGTAAGGCAACAGTAAGACAACAATAAGGCAACAGTAAGGCAACAGTAAGGCAACAGTAAGGCAACAGTAAGGCAACAGTAAGACAACAATAAGGCAACAATAAGGCAACAGTAAGACAACAGTAAGGCAACAGTAAGGCAACAGTAAGACAACAATAAGGCAACAGTAAGGCAACAGTAAGGCAACAGTAAGGCAACAGTAAGGCAACAATAAGGCAACAATAAGACAACAGTAAGACAACAGTAAGACAACAGTAAGACAACAGTAAGGCAACAGTAAGGCAACAGTAAGGCAACAGTAAGACAACAATAAGACAACAGTAAGACAACAGTAAGACAACAATAAGACAACAGTAAGACAACAGTAAGGCAACAGTAAGGCAACAATAAGACAACAGTAAGACAACAGTAAGACAACAGTAAGGCAACAATAAGACAACAATAAGACAACAGTAAGACAACAGTAAGGCAACAGTAAGGCAACAGTAAGGCAGCTTTGACTGTAGGCTTTATCCTGCCGAACATGAACATGACTGCTGTTGACAAGTCATGCTTTTAGAATTTATCCGAGGCTTTACAGCCGAGCCTACTGCTGCCGGGTGGTTTCCTGTTTCTATTTTCATTAGGTCGGCTATACTGTACAGAGGTTGAGAGAGTCTGTGAACTTAATCATTCTGGATAGGGACGCAACAAGCTTTTCACCGCTGCTGGCAGCAAGATGACTAAGTAATATCCTAGTTTTAATACCACATGTTTTAATGATGTCATCGAGGCTAAATGCAACTCATTTGGTGCAGCCTATTGGCAATTACATTAGACTATACAGGTAGTGAATTGTAGCCCGATCTAAACGCAACGCACTATATATATATAGACATATATATCGTTTTTAAAAGATTTAAGCCTGAACATGAGGCGAAAGAAAGGCAGCGGATTTGGCAATGTTGCTAAATAAATGAACAATAAGGGAAGTTATTTGCAGCTGTCTCTGAAGTCATACGTTATTCATGTGGAATTGGGTCTCCTGCCTAATAAACTCTGCTAACGTGATTAAAAACTGCAGGCTAATGTCAGATCTTTTTTTATAGGCTACGTTATGCAATGTTTAACAGTCACGAGGGTAATCGGACACAATGGACACGATATATATATATATATTAAGAAAAAAATAGAACTATTGATTTGTCAAAGGATATTGCTATATTTGTTCCACCGACTATTTTATCAATGACACTTCATAATATCTGTAAACATAGATCTGTTGGTCATTTATTGTATAGATGAAGGGGATTTTAGTTGTAGGCGGAGCTAAAAGGAGGCATGCATGACTGGAAGGAGTGAATTACACAGGCCTGCTGCTGTATTAAAATGCCTTGACGTTGCAGCCTGTTAACATTAGGCTACAGACAAAAATAGATGAATATATTTTGGCTTCAGGCACGTAATCTAATTGGCTAAACATATATAGATCAAATAATAGCCTAATATATATTTTAGCTTCAGGCATGTAATCTAATAAGCTAAACATATATAGATCAAATAATAGCCTAATATATTTTAGCTTCAGGCATGTAACGGTTCTCTGTGGATGAAGGATCGGACCAAAGCCAGCGTGGTTAGTGTTCACGTTTATGGTCTTTATTAAACATGTTGAACACTACAAAATACAAAACAACAAATGTGAAAAACCAAAACAGTCCTATCTGGTGCATAGACACAAAGATAGAAGACAACCACCCACAAAATCCAACACAAAACAGGCTACCTAAATATGGTTCCCAATCAGAGACAATGACTAACACCTGTCTCTGATTGAGAACCATATCAGGCCAAACATAGAAATAGACAAACTAGACATACAACATAGAATGCCCACCCAGCTCACGTCCTGACCAGCACTAAAACAAAGAAAACACAAAAGAACTATGGTCAGAACGTGACACAGGCATGTAATCTAATAGGCTAAACATATATAGATTAAATAATAGCCTAATATATTTTAGCTTCAGGCATGTAATCTTTTACGTTGTAAACAAAGGGGAAAATAATAGCCTACTTTATATACTGTTGTTAATTACAATGTGCAACATGTTTGAATATTCATAAAGTTATGTGAATAATTCTTATACAGTTACAATGTTTTTTTAAATAATTTTGCACAGAAGAAACAAGACAAAACTGTTAACAGCGATTTGAATGTGGAAGCAACCAGTTTCAAATCAAATCAAATTTTATTGTAGTTGCAGATTATAAAGCTGCTTTGACATGCAGTGATTAAACAGTGTAATGTGACACACAGAGGGGTAAAAGAGGTTGATAAGAAAAGCTCTGTCAATCACACTACAGACCAGTCCCATGCAGCCCAGCCAATCACACCGCAGACCAGAGTCCCATGCAGCCCAGCCAATCACACCGCAGACCAGAGTCCCATGCAGCCCAGCCAATCACACTGCAGTCTAGAATACTACTAATACCAATAGTCTCGAATAATACTATTACCAATAGTCTAGAATACTACTATTACCAATAGTCTAGAATAATACTATTACCAATAGTCTAGAATATAATAATACCAATAGTCTCGAATAATACTATTACCAATAGTCTAGAATAATACTATTACCAATAGTCTAGAATACTACTATTACCAATAGTCTAGAATATAATAATACCAATAGTCTAGAATAGAATAATAATATTACCAATAGTCTAGAATACTACTAATACCAATAGTCTCGAATAATACTATTACCAATAGTCTAGAATACTACTATTACCAATAGTCTAGAATACTACTATTACCAATAGTCTAGTATACTACTAATACCAATAGTCTCGAATAATACTATTACCAATAGTCTAGAATACTACTAATACCAATAGTCAAGTATACTACTATTACCAATAGTCTAGAATACTGCTATTACCAATCGTCTAGAATAATACTATTACCAATAGTCTAGAATACTGCTATTACCAATAGTCTAGATGTAACGGTTCTCGTCTGGTGAAGGAGAAGCGGACCAAAATGCAGCGTGGTGGTTATTCATGTTCTTTAATTTAAAAAAAGGAACTCGACATGAAATAACTAACTATACAAAAACAACAAAACGGAACGTGAAAACCTATACAGCCTATCTGGTGACAACAAACACGGAGACAGGAACAATCACCCACAAACACACAGTGAAACCCAGGCTACCTAAATATGGTTCCCAATCAGAGACAATGACTAACACCTGCCTCTGATTGAGAACCATATCAGGACAGACATAGAAATAGACAAACAAGACATCCAACATAGAATGCCCACTCAGATCACACCCTGACCAACCAAAACATAGAAACATACAAAGTAAACTATGGTCAGGGTGTGACAGTAACCCCCCCCCAAGGTGCGGACACCGGCCGCAAAACCTGAACCTATCGGGGAGGGTCTGGGTGGGCATCTGTTCGCGGTGGCGGCTCTGGTGCTGGACGTGGCCTCCACTTCACCGTAGTCTTAGTCGCCCACCTTGTCCGCTTCTGTGACCTCCTAGCCACGGCAACCCTACTTAATAACACGGGACAGAGGGGCAGCTCGGGACAGAGGGGCTCTTCAGACTCCGGCAGCAGCGCCGGAAAGGCGGGAGACTCCGGCAGCAGCGCAGGACAGGCGGGAGACTCCGGCAGCAGTGCCGGACAGGCGGGAGACTCCGGCAGCAGCGCCGGACAGGCGGGAGACTCCGGCAGCAGCGCCGGACAGGCGGGAGACTCCGGCAGCAGCGCCGGACAGGCGGGAGACTCCGGCAGCAGCGCCGGACATGCGGGAGACTCCGGCAGCAGCGCCGGACAGGCGGGAGACTCCGGCAGCAGCGCCGGACAGGCGGGAGACTCCGGCAGCAGCGCCGGACAGGCGGGAGACCCCGGCAGCAGCGCCGGACAGGCGGGAGACTCCGGCAGCAGCGCCGGACAGGCGGGAGACCCCGGCAGCAGCGCCGGACAGGCGGGAGACTCCGGCAGCACAGGAGAGGAGGAAGGCTCTGGCAGATCCTGGCTGACTGGCAGATCTGGAAGAGTCTGGCTAACTGGCAGATCTGGAAGAGTCTGGCTGACTGGCGGATCTGGAAGAGTCTGGCTGACTGGCGGATCTGGAAGAGTCTGGCTGACTGGCGGATCTGGAAGAGTTTGGCGGATCTGGAAGAGTCTGGCGGATCTGGAAGAGTCTGGCGGATCTGCAAGAGTCTGGCGGATCTGCAAGAGTCTGGCGGATCTGCAAGAGTCTGGCGGATCTGCAAGAGTCTGGCGGATCTGCAAGAGTCTGGCGGATCTGCAAGAGTCTGGCTGACTTGCGGATCTGCAAGAGTCTGGCTGACTTGCGGATCTGCAAGAGTCTGGCTGACTTGCGGATCTGCAAGAGTCTGGCTGACTGGCGGATCTGCAAGAGTCTGGCTGACTGGCGGATCTGCAAGAGTCTGGCTGACTGGCGGATCTGCAAGAGTCTGGCTGACTGGCGGATCTGCAAGAGTCTGGCTGACTGGCGGATCTGGAAGAATCTGGCTGACTGGCGGATCTGCAAGAGTCTGGCTGACTTGCGGATCTGCAAGAGTCTGGCTGACTGGCGGATCTGCAAGAGTCTGGCTGACTGGCGGATCTGCAAGAGTCTGGCTGACTGGCGGATCTGCAAGAGTCTGGCTGACTGGCGGATCTGCAAGAGTCTGGCTGACTGGCGGATCTGCAAGAGTCTGGCTGACTGGCGGATCTGGAAGAGTCTGGCTGACTGGCGGATCCTGGCAGACTGGCGGCTCTGGCTGCTCCATGCTGACTGGCGGCTCTGGCTGCTCCATGCTGACTGGCGGCTCTGGCTGCTCCATGCTGACTGGCGGCTCTGGCTGCTCCATGCTGACTGGCGGCTCTGGCTGCTCCATGCTGACTGGCGGCTCTGGCTGCTCCATGCTGACTGGCGGCTCTGGCTGCTCCATGCAGACTGGCGGCTCTGGCTGCTCCATGCTGGCTGGCGGCTCTGGCTGCTCCATGCAGACTGGCGGCTCTGGCTGCTCCATGCTGGCTGGCAGCTCTGGCGGCTTCTTGCAGACTGGCAGCTCTGGCGGCTTCTTGCAGACTGGCAGCTCTGGCTGCTCCTTGCAGACTGGCAGCTCCTTGCAGACTGGCAGCTCTGGCTGCTCCATGCAGACTGGCAGCTCTGGCTGCTCCATGCAGACTGGCAGCTCTGGCTGCTCCATACAGACTGGCAGCTCTGGCTGCTCCATGCAGACTGGCAGCTCTGGCTGCTCCATACAGACTGACAGCTCTGGCTGCTCCATGCAGACTGACAGCTCTGGCTGCTCCATGCAGACTGACAGCTCTGGCTGCGCTAAACAGGCAGGAGACTCCGGCAACGCTGTAGAGGCGGAAGGCTCTGGCAGCGCTAAACAGGCGGGCAGGAGACTCCGGCAGCGCAGGAGAGGAGGAAGGCTCTGGCAGCGCTAAACAGGCGGGCAGGAGACTCCGGCAGCGCAGGCCATGTAAGCCGGCCCAAGGAGACACACTGGGGACCAGATGCATAGAGCCGGCTTCATGGCATTTGGCTCGACGCTCAATCTAGCCCGGCCGATACGAGGAGCTGGAATATACCGCAACGGGCTATGCACCCGCACTGGGGACACCGTGCGCACCACTGCATAACACGGTGCCTGCCCGGTCTCTCTAGCCCCCCGGTAACCACAGGAAGTTGGCGTAGGTCTCCTACCTAGCGTCGCCATACTCCCTGTGAGCCACCCCCCAAGAAATTTTTGGGGCTGACTCTCGGGCTTCCATCCGCTTTGCCGTGCTGCCTCCTCATACCTGCGCCTCTCAGCTTTCTCCGCCTCCAGTTCTTCTTTGGGGCGGCGATATTCTCCAGGCTGAGCCCAGGGTCCTTCACCATCCAGATTCTGTTCCCATGTCCATTCCTTCTCTTGCTGCACCTTGGGGCGGCTACACTCCCCTGGTTAAGCCCAGGGTCCTCTCCCGTCGAGGATTTCCTCGCAAGTCCAGAAATTCTTGTCACGCTGCTCCTGCTGCTGCTGTTGCCTGTTACCACACCGCTTGGTCCTGTTGTGGTGGGTGACTCTGTAACGGTTCTCATCTGGTGAAGGAGAAGCGGACCAAAATGCAGTGTGGTGGTTATTCATGTTCTTTAATTAAAAAAAGGAACTCGACATGAAATAAGGATGGATAGTCAACATTCATAGTGAGATTGTTATACAACACTCATCTGGGTTCTCATACAGGCAGAGAACTACTGTTTCATTTTAAAACGTTACCATTATCATATTCAATGAGGATCAGGCAGTTCAGAGAACAGGTCGGGGACAGGGAGAGGACAGGGAGAAGACAGGAAGAGGACAGTGAGAGGACAGGGAGAGGACATGGAGAGGACAGGGAGAAGACAGGAAGAGGACAGGGAGAAGACAGGGAGAGGACAGGGAGAGGACATGGAGAGGACAGGGAGAAGACAGGAAGAGGACAGGAAGAGAACAGGGAGAAGACAGGGAGAGGACAGGAAGAGGACAGGGAGAAGACAGGGAGAGGACAGGAAGAGGACAGGGAGAGGACAGGGAGAGGACAGGAAGAGGACAGGGAGAAGACAGTGAGAGGACATGGAGAGGACAGGTAGAGAACAGGGAGAGGACAGGTAGAGAACAGGGCAGGGCACTAGAACGCTGTAAGACATCATTACTCAAGCTGAGCTACATTTCTGCTTCAATTAAATGACACACACCTATCATGTTGCAACAGTACCCTGTCAGCCCCGTTCAGGTCCTGAACAGCGAAAGACAAAACACATATTTCAAGTCACAGCAGAAGCAAAGCCTGGACTTGCAACATTAACAACCAACCACATGTTGAAACACTGATTTCACAATACAAGAAATATATTAATATATTATTTATTTATTTTTTCACCTTTATTTAACCAGGTAGGCTAGTTGAGAACAAGTTCTCATTTGCAACTGCGAACTGGCCAAGATAAAGCATAGCAGTGTAAACAGACAACACAGAGTTACACATGGAGTAACCAATTAACAAGTCAATAACACAGTAGAAAAAAAGGTTCTATATACATTGTGTGCAAAAGGCATGAGGAGGTAGGCAAATAATTACAATTTTGCAGATTAACACTGGAGTGAGAAGTGATCAGATGGTAATGTACAGGTAGAGATATTGATGTGCAAAAGAGCAGAAAAGTAAATAAATAAAAACAGTATGGAGATGAGGTAGGTATAATTGGGTGGGCTATTTACCGATAAGACTATGTACAGCTGCAGCGATCGGTTAGCTGCTCAGATATCAGATGTTTGAAGTTGGTGAGGGAGATAAAAGTCTCCAACTTCAGCGATTTCTGCAATTCGTTCCAGTCACAGGCAGCAGAGTACTGGAACGAAAGGCAGCCAAATGAGGTGTTGGCTTTAGGAATGATCAGTGAGATACACCTGCTGGAGCGCGTGCTACGAGTGGGTGTTGCCATCATGACCAGTGAACTGAGATAAGGCGGAGCTTTACCTAGCATGGACTTGTAGATGACCTGGAACCAGTGGGTCTGGTGACGAATATGTGTCGAGGGCCAGCCGATTAGAGCACACAAGTCGCAGTGGTGGGTGGTATAAGGTGACAAAACGGATGGCACTGTGATAAACTGCATCCAGTTTGCTGAGTAGAGTGTTGGAAGCTATTCGGAGATGACGTCGCCGAAGTCGAGGATCGGTAGGATAGTCAGTTTTACTAGGGTAAGTTTGGCGGCGTGAGTGAAGGAGGTTTTGTTGCGGAATAGAAAGCCGACTCTAGATTTGATTTTCGATTGGAGATGTTTGATATGAGTCTGGAAGGAGAGTTTACAGTCTAGCCAGACACCTAGGTACTTATAGATGTCCACATATTCAAGGTCGGAACCATCCAGGGTGGTGATGCTAGTCGGGCATGCGGGTGTAGGCAGCGATCGGTTGAAAAGCATGCATTTGGTTTTACTAGCGTTTAAGAGCAGTTGGAGGCCACGGAAGGAATGTTGTATGGCATTGAAGCTCGTTTGGAGGTTAGATAGCACAGTGTCCAATGACGGGCCAAAAGTATATAGAATGGTGTCGTCTGCATAGAGGTGGATCAGGGAATCGCCCGCAGCAAGAGCAACATCATTGATATATACAGAGAAAAGAGTCGGCCTGAGAATTGAACCCTGTGGCACCCCCATAGAGACTGCCAGAGGACCGGACAGCATGCAATCATAATACAATCATGACAAATGTGAAATATGTCAACATCTGTCCAACAATAATTACTGAGACGGTCTTTAGGTGTTGGTATTTTAGAGGAAGTTCAGCCTAATGGCATTTAGCCATGTTAACATCTAACAGTCTACTGGATTGAAGTCAAACACAGAATGACATTGACACAGTGTTATGCTGTAAATATTACCACAATGCTATGGTGTAAATATGATCACAATGCTATGTTGTAAATATTATCACAATGCTATGTTGTAAATATTACCACAATGCTATGCTGTAAATATGATCACAATGCTATGCTGTAAATATTACCACAATGATATGCTGTAAATATTACCACAATGCTATGTTGTAAATATTACCACAATGCTATGTTGTAAATATTATCACAATGCTATGTTGTAAATATTATCACAATGCTATGTTGTAAATATTATCACAATGCTATGTTGTAAATATTATCACAATGCTATGTTGTAAATATTATCACAATGCTATGTTGTAAATATTACCACAATGCTATGTTGTAAATATTACCACAATGCTATGCTGTAAATATGATCACAATGCTTACAATGCAGTCCTGTCCATGATCATACAATACTTTGACCTAGAAAGATAAACATTATTATGACTGATACAATTCAGAAGACTAGAAATCACATCAGAAACAACAGTTGCAGACGATTACAAATGATTTGAAATGTTGTGTTCTGTGTATCCACATGTCTGCAAAGTGCTTCTGGTATGTCAAGAAGAATGGAGCTTTGTAACAGTTTATATGGACCACTACTATATCCCCCTCGCTGCTACCTTCACTACAGAAGGGGATACAGCAGCTTATCTTTCGACGATAAGATTACATTTAGCCAGGCATTAAAACCAGACAAACAAATGAGACGGAGAAAAACAGGAAGGTTGATTTACTGCCCAGTGTTCTGAGAGAATGAATGATTTCTACAGGGAGCCCTACAGAGAGACTGAATGAATGATTTCTACAGGGAGCCCTACAGAGAGACTGAATGGATGATTTCTACAGGGAGCCCTACAGAGAGACTGAATGAATGATTTCTACAGGGAGCCCTACAGAGAGACTGAATGAATGATTTCTACAGGGAGCCCTACAGAGAGACTGAATGAATGATTTCTACAGGGAGCCCTACAGAGAGACTGAATGAATGATTTCTACAGGGAGCCCTACAGAGAGACTGAATGAATGATTTCTACAGGGAGCCCTACAGAGAGACTGAATGAATGATTTCTACAGGGAGTCCTACAGAGAGACTGAATGAATGATTTCTACAGGGAGCCCTACAGAGAGACTGAATGAATGATTTCTACAGGGAGCCCTACAGAGATAGACTGAATGAATGATTTCTACAGGGAGCCCTACAGAGAGACTGAATGAATGATTTCTACAGGGAGCCCTACAGAGAGAGACTGAATGAATGATTTCTACAGGGAGCCCTACAGAGAGACTGAATGAATGATTTCTACAGGGAGCCCTACAGAGAGAGACTGAATGAATGATTTCTACAGGGAGCCCTACAGAGAGACTGAATGAATGATTTCTACAGGGAGCCCTACAGAGAGAGACTGAATGAATGATTTCTACAGGGAGCCCTACAGAGAGACTGAATGAATGATTTCTACAGGGAGCCCTACAGAGAGACTGAATGAATGATTTCTACAGGGAGCCCTACAGAGAGAGACTGAATGAATGATTTCTACAGGGAGCCCTACAGAGAGAGACTGAATGAATGATTTCTACAGGGAGCCCTACAGAGAGACTGAATGAATGATTTCTACAAGGGAGTCCTACAGAGAGACTGTGTTTCAGACATAAGGAAGTGGATGGCTGCAAACGTTCTACTTTTAAACTCGGACAAAACAGAGATGCTTGTTCTAGGTCCCAAGAAACAAAGATATCTTCTGTTGAATCTGACAATTAATCTTGATGGTTGTACAGTCGTCTCAAATAAAACTGTGAAGGACCTCGGCATTACTCTGGACCCTGATCTCTCTTTTGAAGAACATATCAAGACCATTTCAAGGACAGCTTTTTCCGATCTATGTAACATTGCAAAAATCAGAAACTTCCTGTACAAAATTGATGCAGAAAAATGAATCCATGCTTTTGTCACTTCTAGGTTAGACTACTGCAATGCTCTACTTTCCGGCTACCCGGATAAAGCACTAAATAAACTTCAGTTAGTGCTAAATACGGCTGCTAGAGTCCTGACTAGAACCAAAAAAAATTGATCATATTACTCCAGTGCTAGCCTCTCTACACTGGCTTCCTGTCAAAGCAAGGGCTGATTTAAAGGTTTTACTGCTAACCTACAAAGCATTACATGGGCTTGCTCCCATCTATCTCTCTGATATGGTCCTGCCGTACATACCTGCACGTACGCTACGGTCACAAGACGCAGGCCTCCTAATTGTCCCTAGAATTTCTAAGCAAACAGCTGGAGGCAGGGCTTTCTCCTATAGAGCTCCATTTTTATGGAACGGTCTGCCGACCCATGTCAGAGACTCAAACTCGGTCTCAACCTTTAAGTCTTTACTGAAGACTCATCTCTTCAGTGGGTCAATGATATGATTGAGCGTAGTCTGGCCCAGGAGTGGGAAGGTGAACGGAAAGGCTCTGGAGCAACGAACCGCCCTTGCTGTCTCTGCCTGGCCGGTTCCCCTCTTTCCACTGGGATTCTCTGCCTCTAACCCTGTTACAGGGGCTGAGTCACTGGCTTACTGGGGCTCTCTCATACCGTCCCTGGGAGGGGTGCGTCACCTGAGTGGGTTGAGTCACTGATGTGATCATCCTGTCTGGGTTGACGCCCCCCCCCCCACCTTGGGTTGTGCCGTGGCGGAGATCTTTGTGGGCTATACTCAGCATTGTCTCAGGATGGTAAGTTGGTGGTTGAAGATATCCCTCTAGTGGTGTGGGGGCTGTGCTTTGGAAAAGTGGGTGGGGTTATATCCTTCCTGTTTGGCCCTGTCCGGGGGTGTCCTCGGATGGGGCCACAGTGTCTCCTGACCCCTCAAATCAAATAAATCAAATTTATTTGTCACATACACATGGTTAGCAGATGTTAATGCGAGTGTAGCGAAATGCTTGTGCTTCTAGTTCCGACAATGCAGTAATAACCAACAAGTAATCTAACTAACAATTCCTAAACTACTGTCTTATACACAGTGTAAGGGGATAAAGAATATGTACATAAGGATATATGAATGAGTGATGGTACAGAGCAGCATAGGCAAGATACAGTAGATGGTATCGAGTACAGTATATACATTTGAGATGAGTATGTAAACAAAGTGGCATAGTTAAAGTGGCTAGTGATACATGTATTACATAAGGATGCAGTCGATGATATAGAGTACAGTATATAAGTATGCATATGAGAAGAATAATGTAGGGTAAGTAACATTATATAAGGTAGCATTGTTTAAAGTGGCTAGTGATATATTTAAATAATTTCCCATCAATTCCCATTATTAAAGTGGCTGGAGTTGAGTCAGTGTGTTGGCAGCAGCCACTCAATGTTAGTGGTGGCTGTTTAACAGTCTGATGGCCTTGAGATAGAAGCTGTTTTTCAGTCTCTTGGTCCCAGCTTTGATGCACCTGTACTGACCTCGCATTCTGGATGATAGCGGGGTGTCCTCGGATAGGGCCACAGTGTCTCCTGACCCCTCCTGTCTCAGCCTCCAGTATTTATGCTGCAGTAGTTTATGTGTCAGGGGGCTAGGGTCAGTTTGTTATATCTGGAGTACTTCTCCTGTCCTATTCGGTGTCCTGTGTGAATTTAAGTGTGCTCTCTCTACTTCTCTCTTTCTTTCTTTCTCTCTCGGAGGACCTGAGCCCTAGGACCATGCCTCAGGACTACCTGACATGACTCCTTGCTGTTCCCAGTCCACCTGGCCGTGCTTCTGCTCCAGTTTCAACTGTTCTGCCTTATTATTATTGGACCATGCTGGTCATTTATGAACATTTGAACATCTTGGCCACGTTCTGTTATAATCTCCACCCGGCACAGCCAGAAGAGGACTGGCCACCCCACATAGCCTGGTTCCTCTCTCGGTTTCTTCCTAGGTTTTGGCCTTTCTAGGAAGTTTTTCCTAGCCACCGTGCTTCTACACCTGCATTGCTTGCTGTTTGGGGTTTTAGGCTGGGTTTCTGTACAGCACTTTGAGATATCAGCTGATCTACGAAGGGCTATATAAATACATTTTATTTGATGATATCTGCTGAGGGGGTAAACATGATATCTGCTGAGGGGTTAAACATGATATCTGCTGAGGAAGAAAACATGATATCTGCTGAAGAGGGAAACATTATATCTGCTGAGGGGGTAAACATGATATCTGCTGAGGAGGTAAACATGATATCTGCTGAGGGGGTAAACATGATATCTGCTGAGGGGGTAAACATGATATCTGCTGAGGGGGTAAACATGATATCTGCTGAGGAGGTAAACATGATATCTGCTGAGGAGGTAAACATGATATCTGCTGAGGGGTTAAACATGATATCTGCTGAGGGGTTAAACATGATATCTGCTGAGGGGGTAAACATGATATCTGCTGAGGAGGTAAACATGATATCTGCTGAGGGGGTAAACATGATATCTGCTGAGGGGGTAAACATGATATCTGTTGAAGGGGTAAACATGATATCTGTTGAAGGGGTAAACATGATATCTGCTGAGGGGGTAAACATGATATCTGCTGAAGAGGGAAACATTATATCTGCTGAGGGGGTAAACATGATATCTGCTGAGGGGTTAAACATGATATCTGCTGAGGAAGAAAACATGATATCTGCTGAAGAGGGAAACATTATATCTGCTGAGGGGGTAAACATGATATCTGCTGAGGGGTTAAACATGATATCTGCTGAGGGGGTAAACATGATATCTGCTGAGGAGGTAAACATGATATCTGCTGAGGGGGTAAACATGATATCTGCTGAGGGGGTAAACATGATATCTGTTGAGGGGTTAAACATGATATCTGCTGAGGGGGTAAACATGATATCTGCTGAGGAGGTAAACATGATATCTGCTGAGGGGGTAAACATGATATCTGCTGAGGGGGTAAACATGATATCTGTTGAAGGGGTAAACATGATATCTGTTGAAGGGGTAAACATGATATCTGCTGAGGGGGTAAACATGATATCTGCTGAAGAGGGAAACATTATATCTGCTGAGGGGGTAAACATGATATCTGCTGAGGGGTTAAACATGATATCTGCTGAGGAAGAAAACATGATATCTGCTGAAGAGGGAAACATTATATCTGCTGAGGGGGTAAACATGATATCTGCTGAGGAGGTAAACATGATATCTGCTGAGGAGGTAAACATGATATCTGCTGAGGGGGTAAACATGATATCTGCTGAGGAGGTAAGCATGATATCTGCTGAGGGGGTAAACATGATATCTGCTGAGGGGGTAAACATGATATCTGCTGAGGAGGTAAACATGATATCTGCTGAGGAGGTAAACATGATATCTGCTGAGGGGGTAAACATGATATATGCTGAAGAGGAAAACATGATCAAATACATTTTTATTTGTCACATGCACCGAACACAACACCTTACCCTGAAACGCTTACTTACAAGCCCTTAACCAACAATGCAGTTAAGAAAATATAGTCAAATATTTACTAAATAAACTAAAGTCAATTTTAAAAAAGCGACACAAAATAACAATCATGAGGCTATATACAGGGGGAACCGGTACCAAGTCAATGTGCGGGGTACAGGTTAGTCGAGATAATTTGTACATGTAGGTAGGGGTAAATTGAATATGCATAGATAACAAACAGTGAATAGCAGCAGTTTAAAAACAAAGGGGGGGGGCTCAAAGCCAATAGGCTGGGTGGCCATTTGATTCATTGTTCAGCAGTCTTATAGCTTGGGGGTAGAAACTGTTACGAAGCTTCTTGGACTCTTGGCTCTCCGGGACCACTTTCCGTGCGTAGCACAGAGAACAGTCTCTGACTTTGGTGACTGTAGACTTTTTGGGCCTTCCTCTGACACCATCTAGTATAGAGTCCTGGATTGCAGGAAGCTTGGCCCCAGTGATGTACTGGGCCGTACTCACTACCCTCTATATAGGTCCTGGATGGCAGGAAGCTTGGCCCCAGTGATGTACCGGGCCGTACTCACGACCCTCTATAGAGGTCCTGGATGGCAGGAAGCTTGGCCCCAGTGATGTACTGGGCCGTACTCACGACCCTCTATAGAGGTCCTGGATGGCAGGAAGCTTGGCCCCAGTGATGTACCGGGCCGTACTCACGACCCTCTATATAGGTCCTGGATGGCAGGAAGCTTGGCCCCAGTGATGTGCCGGGCCGTACTCACGACCCTCTATATAGGTCCTGGATGGCAGGAAGCTTGGCCCCAGTGATGTACCGGGCCGTACTCATGACCCTCTATATAGGTCCTGGATTGCAGGAAGCTTGGCCCCAGTGATGTGCCGGGCCGTACTCACGACCCTCTATATAGGTCCTGGATGGCAGGAAGCTTGGCCCCAGTGATGTACCGGGCCGAATTCACTACCTTATTATTGATATACAGTGGGGCAAAAACGCATTTAGTCAGCCACTTAAAAAGATGAGAGAGGCCTGTAAAATACTTATTTTCCACCATAATTTGCAAATAAATTCATTAAAAATCATACAATGTGATTTTCTGGATGTTTTAAAATCATTTTCTCTGTCATAGTTGAAGTGTACCTATGATGAAAATTACAGGCCTCTCTTATCTGTTTAAGTGGGAGAATTTGCACAATTGGTGGCTGACTAAATACCTTTTTGGAGGATAAAACTGAAATTGTAAACAGCTTTGTATGGCTTGTGTAAGAAAGGGTGACACTTTAAACAAAATTTCATTTTTAATTAGTGGGAAATATAAATTGTAATCTGTATGAAGGCAAAAAGGCCATTTTAACAAAGGAGGAGTCTTTCTTAATCATCCACTGGAGAACCATTTGGGGTTTCAGTTTAATTTAGTGAAGCTTCTAGTGAGAGGATTAAAGCTTTAATATTTAATCATTTTAGCCCCCAAACTCCTTTTCATTATATTAACAGGGACGTTTAATTTGATCTGGTTTAGCATTCCAAATAAAGTTACATATTTGTTTTGCTCATATGATTTCAAAACAAGATGTCTGGAATAGGCAGAGCCATTAGTCAGTAACTGTGACAGAACCAGAGTTAATCAATATGATTTCAAAAACGAGATGTCTGGAGTAGGCAGAGCCACTAGGCAGTAACTGTGACAGGACCAAAGAGTTAATCAATGTGATAAGACCATTAGTAAGTAACTGTGACAGGACCAAAGAGTTAATCAATGTGATAGGACCATTAGTAAGTAAACTGTGACAGGACCAAAGAGTTAATCAATATGATTTTTCCATAAATAGACAAGTATTCACCTCTCCATGGTTGCAGAATCGTATCTATTTTTGCAAACTTTCTACTGAAATTAATTGTGGTAAGTTCATTTATATTTTTAGAAATGTGAATAACAAATCTGTCTACTTTACCATCTGTCCATTTTATTGGTCAACTACAAGTTAGTGTAAACACTGTACTTTTAACGATCCAATACGTAATATGGCACCCTTGTTAGGTTTTAGTCCAGAGAGAAAAGTGACCAAGATGTTCAATGTGAAGGGATCCAGATTGCTGACTGAAGAAAAAAACGTAACACTTTAGTTTCTAACCCCTGGATTTCCAACCCCTTGATGTTCTCGTTGAATCAGTAGCTAGAAATTCAAAGGAGATAATAAATAGATATGGAGACAGACATCCTTGTTGGACTCCTCTTAACAAGCTGAATACTTTCTGAGAAGAAACCATGATTTATTTTACACCTGGGGTTGCAGTTCTTAACTTTAACATATTGTATAAGACAATCACCAAAGTGAAAGTAATCCAGGCATTTACACTGCATTCGGAAATTATTCAGACCCCTTGACTTTTTCCACATTTTGTAATGTCACAGCCCTATTCTAAGCTTGACTATACATATTAAAAAAAACTCCTCAATCTACACACACTCCCCATCATGACAAAGTGAAAACAGATTTTTTTAAATGTTTGCGAATTTAAAAAAACAAAAAAAAGAAATACATTATTTACATAAGTATTCAGACCCTTTGCTATGAGACTCGAAATTGAGTTGTTTCCATTGATCATCCCTGAGATGTTTCTGCAACTTGATTGGAGTGCACCTCTGGTAAATTCAAATGATTGGACATGATTTGGAAAGGCACACACCTGTCTATAGAAAGGTCCTACAGTGAAGGGCCTTGGTCAAAGAGGTGACCAAGAACCCGATGGTCAATCTGACAGAGCTCCAGAGTTCCTCTGGGGAGATGGGAGAACCTTCCAGAAGGACGACCATCTCTGCACCACTCCACCAATCAGGCCATTATGGTAGAGTGGCCAGACGGAAGCCACATGACAGTTCGCCTATAGGACTCTCAGACCATGAGAAATAAGATTCTCTGGTCTGATGAAACCCAGATTGAACTCTTTGGCCTGAATGCCAAGCTTCACATCTGGAGAAAATCTGGCACCATCCCTACGGTGAAGCATGGTGGTGGCAGCATCATGTTGTGCAGTGGCAGGGACTGGGAGACTAGTCAGGCTCGAGGGAAAGATGAACGAAGCAAAGTACAGAGATCCTTGATGAAAATTTGCTCCAGAGAACTCAGGACCTCAGATTGGGGAGAAGGTTCAACTTCTAACAGGCCAACGACCCTAAGCTCACAGCAAAGACAACGCAGGAGTGGCTGAACGTCCTTAAGTGGCCCAGCTGGAGCCCAGACGATCAAACATCTCTGCATAGACCTGAAAATAGCTGTGCAGCGACGCTGCCCCATCCAACCTGACAGAGCTTGAGAGGATCTGCAGAGAAGAACGGGAGAAGTCCATAAATACAGGTGTTTTAGCGACATACCCAAGACTAGAGGCAGTAATTACTGAAAAAAAGGTATTTTAACAAATTACTGAGTAAAGGGTCTGAATACTTATGTAAATGTGATATTTCAGTTTTGTATTTTTTATACATTTGCAACATTTTCTAAAAACCTGTTTATGCTTTGGTATTATGGGGTATTGTTTGTAAATTGATGAGGGGAAAAAACTACTTAATACATTTTAGAATAAAGCTTTAACACAAAATGTGGGAAAAGTCAAGTGGTCTGAATACTTTCTGAATGTTATGTGTATACATTATCAAACACCTTTTAAAAATCTGCTATGCAGACCAGGCCTGGTATCTTAGATGTTTCGTAATGTTCAGTTGGTTCCAGTAGTTGTGGCATATTATCTCCAATGTATCGTCCATGTAAAAAACCTGTCTGATCAGGATGAACAATACCTGGTAAAACCTGTCTGATCGGGATGAACAATACCTGGTAAAACCTGTCTGATCAGGATGAACAATACCTGGTAAACCCTGTCTGATCAGGATGAACAATACCTGGTAAAACCTGTCTGATCAGGATGAACAATACCTGGTAAACCCTGTCTGATCAGGATGAACAATACCTGGTAACACCTGTCTGATCAGGATGAACAATACCTGGTAAAACCTGTCTGATCAGGATGAACAATACCTGGTAAAACCTGTCTGATCAGGATGAACAATACCTGGTAAACCTGTCTGATCAGGATGAACAATACCTGGTAAAACCTGTCTGATCAGGATGAACAATACCTGGTAAAACCTGTCTGATCAGGATGAACAATACCTGGTAAACCCTGTCTGATCTGGATGAACAATACCTGGTAAAACCTGGTAAAACCTGTCTGATCAGGATGAACAATACCTGGTAAAACCTGTCTGATCAGGATGAACAATACCTGGTAAACCCTGTCTGATCTGGATGAACAATACCTGGTAAACCCTGTCTGATCAGGATGAACAATACCTGGTAAAACCTGTCTGATCAGGATGAACAATACCTGGTAAACCCTGTCTGATCTGGATGAACAATACCTGGTAAAACCTGTCTGATCAGGATGAACAATACCTGGTAAAACCTGTCTGATCAGGATGAACAATACCTGGTAAACCCTGTCTGATCAGGATGAACAATACCTGGTAAAACCCTGTCTGATCAGGATGAACAATACCTGGTAAAACCTGTCTGATCAGGATGAACAATACCTGTAACAACCTGTCTGATCAGGATGAACAATACCTGGTAAAACCTGTCTGATCAGGATGAACAATACCTGGTAAAACCTGTCTGATCAGGATGAACAATACCTGGTAAACCCTGTCTGATCAGGATGAACAATACCTGGTAAAACCTGTCTGATCAGGATGAACAATACCTGGTAAAACCTGTCTGATCAGGATGAACAATACCTGGTAAACCCTGTCTGATCAGGATGAACAATACCTGGTAAAACCTGTCTGATCAGGATGAACAATACCTGGTAAAACCTGTCTGATCAGGATGAACAATACCTGGTAAACCTGTCTGATCAGGATGAACAATACCTGGTAAACCTGTCTGATCAGGATGAACAATACCTGGTAAAACCTTGTCTGATCAGGATGAACAATACCTGGTAAAACCTGTCTGATCAGGATGAACAATACCTGGTAAAACCTGTCTGATCAGGATGAACAATACCTGGTAAACCTGTCTGATCAGGATGAACAATACCTGGTAAAACCTGTCTGATCAGGATGAACAATACCTGGTAAAACCTGTCTGATCAGGATGAACAATACCTGGTAAAACCTGTCTGATCAGGATGAACAATACCTGGTAAACCCTGTCTGATCAGGATGAACAATACCTGGTAAAACCTGTTTATTCTCTGTGTTATGCATTTCACCAGGATCTTCAAACACAACATTGAAGTGTAAGAGGCCTCCAGTTGTTTAAATGGATCTTTATGGGTCCTGTGTGGCTCAGTCGGTGGAGCATGGCGCTTGCAATGCCAAGCGTCGTGGGTTCGATTCCCGCTGGGGCCACCCATATGTAAAAGTAGTGGCCCCAGCCGACTTGTAAGTCGCTTTGGACAAAAGCGTCTGCTAAATGGGATATATTATATATATATTATTATACTACCTGGGTCCTGTTTCAGTAGTAATGAAATCAGACCTTGTTGAGTAAATCTACTATTTTTATACGATTAATTAGCCTTTCCTTCCAGTTCTCTGCTGCCTGTGACTGGAACGAATTGCAAAAATTGCTGGAGTTGGAGACTTTTATCTCCCTCACCAACTTTAAACATCTGCAATCTGAGCAGCTAACCGATCGCTGCAGCTGTACATAGTCTACTGGTAAATAGCCCACCCAATTATACCTACCTCATCCCCATACTGTTGTTATTTATTTACTTTTCTGCTCTTTTGCACACCAGTATCTCTACCTGCACATGACCATCTGATCATTTATCACTCCAGTGTTAATCTGCTAAATTGTAATTATTCGCCGACCTCCTCATGCCTTTTGCACACAATGTATATAGACTCTTCCCCCCCTCTACTGTGTAACTCTGTGTTGTTGTCTGTTCACACTGCTATGCTTTATCTTGGCCAGGTCGCAGTTGTGTCTACCTGGTTAAATACAGGTGAAAAAAAATACTAAATTAAAACATGCTAATAATGGTTTTGGTATTTACATTCAGACACAATCCATGATGGAGGAGGAAATGACACGACTCTGTATAATGAGTTGGAAGCAAAATAACATTTTGGGAGATTAAAACAGATGTGAACATTAAATATTTGTAAAAGAAAGAAAAAAATCACCTGAGAGCCAAGATAATGATGTAACACCAGATAATGTCTCCCAAACTGCACCATTTCATATAGTGCACTACTGCACTACTAATCTGCTGGGACAACACTAAAGAAGACAGAATTAACACCAGATAGGTAAATAAGTTAATAAAACCATTTTATCAGCATTCTTTTTCATCTGCAGCAGTGAGTAGTTCTAGTTGTTTCAGGTCGATTAAGTGACTCAATCAAATGCAGCGGCAAGGTACTATTCAGCTTAAATAATAGATGTCTGTATATGGCCACTCAGCTACTCAGGCTGTGAGTTGGTTCAAATCAAACCAAATAGAATGTTATCGGTCACATGTTTAGCAGATGAAGCAGATGTTATTGCGAAATACTTGTGTTCCTAGCTCCAACAGTGCAGTAATATCTAACTAAATGCTTGTGTTTCTAGCTCCAACAGTGCAGTAACATCTAACTAAATACTTGTGTTTCTAGCTCCAACAGTGCAGTAATATCTAACTAAATGCTTGTGTTTCTAGTTCCAACAGTGCAGTAATATCTAACTAAATGCTTGTGTTTCTAGTTCCAACAGTGCAGTAACATCTAACTAAATGCTTGTGTTTCTAGCTCCAACAGTGCAGTAACATCTAACTAAATGCTTGTGTTTCTAGCTCCAACAGTGCAGTAATATCTAACTAAATACTTGTGTTTCTAGCTCCAACAGTGCAGTAATATCTAACTAAATGCTTGTGTTTCTAGCTCCAACAGTGCAGTAACATCTAACTAAATACTTGTGTTCCTAGCTCCAACAGTGTAGTAATATCTAACTAAATGCTTGTGTTCCTAGTTCCAACAGTAACATCTAACTAAATGCTTGTGTTTCTAGCGCCAACAGTGCAGTAACATCTAACTAAATGCTTGTTTCTAGCTCCAACAGTAATATCTAACTAAATATTTGTGTTTCTAGCTCCAACAGTGCAGTAATATCTAACTAAATGCTTGTGTTTCTAGCTCCAACAGTGCAGTAATATCTAACTAAATGCTTGTGTTCCTAGCTCCAACAGTGCAGTAATATCTAACTAAATGCTTGTGTTTCTAGCTCCAACAGTACAGTAGTATCTAACTAAATGATTGTGTTCCTAGTTCCAACAGTGCAGTAATATCTAACTAAATGATTGTGTTCCTAGTTCCAACAGTGCAGTAATATCTAACTAAATGATTGTGTTCCTAGTTCCAACAGTGCAGTAATATCTAACTAAATGCTGAAGCTCTTTCAGTCAGCTAATTCTTCCAGTAAACATTATATAACCATCCTAATTAGATTCTTGACCTGCTAACTGACTGTTAAAGAGTGGTTCTGCTTTAATTAAATCAATAAAGCTGTACCTTAAACAACTACAATAAGGGTTAGAAATTAAAACCAGTTACCAGTTACCCTCCACCAGTTACCAGTTACCCGCCACCAGTTACCAGTTACCCGCCACCAGTTACCCGCCACCAGTTACCAGTTACCCGCCACCAGTCACCAGCCACCAGTTACCAGTCACCAGCCACCAGTTACCAGTCACCAGTTACAGGCCACCAGTTACAGGCCACCAGTCACCAGCCACCAGTTACCAGTTACCAGTTACCAGCCACCAGTTACCAGCCACCAGTCACCAGCCACCAGTTACAGGCCACCAGTTACAGGCCACCAGTTACAGGCCACCAGTTACCAGTCACCAGTTACCAGTCACCAGTTACCAGTCACCAGTTACCCACCACCAGTTACCAGTCACCAGTTACCAGCCACCAGTTACCAGCCACCAGTCACCAGCCACCAGTTACAGGCCACCAGTTACAGGCCACCAGTTACAGGCCACCAGTTACCAGTCACCAGTTACCAGTCACCAGTTACCCACCACCAGTTACCAGTCACCAGTTACCAGTCACCAGTTACCCACCACCAGTTACCAGTCACCAGTTACCAGCCACCAGTTACCAGACACCAGTTACCAGTTACCAGCCACCAGTTACCAGCCACCAGTTACCAGCCACCAGTCACCAGTCACCAGTCACCAGCCACCAGTTACCAGCCACCAGTTACCAGTCACCAGTTACCAGCCACCAGTTACCAGCCACCAGTTTCCTGCCACCAGTTACCAGCCACCAGTTACCAGTCACCAGTCACCCGCCACCAGTTACCAGTCACCAGTTACCAGCCACCAGTTACCAGTTACCAGTTACCAGTCACCAGTCACCAGTCACCAGTCACCAGTCCAGTCACCAGTTACCAGCCACCAGTCACCAGCCACCAGTTACCAGCCACCAGTCACCAGCCAAATGGAGCTTGATTCTGGCTTTGGCTTGTAGAATGTGTATTCTTACTGGCCACATTGGCGTGTGGTCACACAGAGCATTTGGGAACAGTTATATATATAAATATATATATTTGAGTGTGAATGTGTCATCTCAATGCCACCATGCTGAAAGTGGGGTAGCAGTGTTTTCTGCGATTTACCTAACCCTAACCCTTTAAGAGAGAATCTCAATACCACCATGCTGAAAGCGTAATGATTAATCTTCATTATTTATTTTTCCTGATAAAAATGAGTAAATTTCCCACCCTTACTACAATCTACTGTCCTTTTATCCAATAAAATAATTCAGTTTGGCATAGTCTGTGTGGTTGATGTCCTGTATATTTAGTAAACCCTTCAGGGAAGATCAGAGAGTTTGTGTTCATAGTGGATATATTATAAACTGTGTGGTGTATTGTGGATATATTATAGACTGTGTGGTGTATTGTGGATATATTATAGACTGTGTGGTGTATTGTGTTCATAGTGGATATATTATAGACTGTGTGGTGTATTGTGGATATATTATAGACTGTGTGGTGTATTGTGTTCATAGTGGATATGTTATAGACTGTGTGGTGTATTGTGTTCATAGTGGATATATTACCGACTGTGTGGTGTATTGTGGATATATTACAGACTGTGTGGTGTATTGTGGATATATTACAGACTGTGTAGTATATTGTGTTCATAGTGGATATGTTATAGACTGTGTGGTGTATTGTGTTCACAGTGGATATGTTATAGACTGTGTGGTGTATTGTGGATATATTATAGACTGTGTGGTGTATTGTGGATATATTATAGGCTGTGTGGTGTATTGTGTTCATAGTGGATATATTATAGACTGTGTGGTGTATTGTGTTCATAGTGGATATATTACAGACTGTGTGGTGTATTGTGTTCATAGTGGATATATTATAGGCTGTGTGGTGTATTGTGTTCATAGTGGATATATTACAGACTGTGTGGTGTATTGTGTTCATAGTGGATATATTATAGACTGTGTGGTGTATTGTGTTCATAGTGGATATATTATAGACTGTGTGGTGTATTGTGTTCATAGTGGATATATTACAGACTGTGTGGTGTATTGTGGATATATTACCGACTGTGTGGTGTATTGTGGATATATTATAGACTGTGTGGTGTATTGTGGATATATTACAGACTGTGTGGTGTATTGTGTTCATAGTGGATATATTACAGACTGTGTGGTGTATTGTGTTCATAGTGAATATATTATAGACTGTAGTGTATTGTGTTCATAGTGGATATATTACAGACTGTGTGGTGTATTGTGTTCATAGTGGATATATTACAGACTGTGTGGTGTATTGTGGATATATTACCGACTGTGTGGTGTATTGTGGATATATTATAGACTGTGTGGTGTATTGTGGATATATTATAGACTGTGTGGTGTATTGTGGATATATTACAGACTGTGTGGTGTATTGTGTTCATAGTGGATATATTACAGACTGTGTGGTGTATTGTGTTCATAGTGGATATATTATAGACTGTGTGGTGTATTGTGGATATATTATAGACTGTGTGGTGTATTGTGTTCATAGTGGATATATTATAGACTGTGTGGTGTATTGTGTTCATAGTGGATATATTATAGACTGTGTGGTGTATTGTGTTCATAGTGGATATATTATAGACTGTGTGGTGTATTGTGTTCATAGTGGATATATTATAGACTGTGTGGTGTATTGTGTTCATAGTGGATATATTATAGACTGTGTGGTATATTGTGTTCATAGTGGATATGTTATAGACTGTGTGGTGTATTGTGTTCATAGTGGATATATTATAGACTGTGTGGTGTATTGTGTTCATAGTGGATATATTATAGACTGTGTGGTGTATTGTGTTCATAGTGGATATATTATAGACTGTGTGGTGTATTGTGTTCATAGTGGATATATTATAGACTATGTGGTGTATTGTGTTCATAGTGGATATATTATAGACTGTGTGGTGTATTGTGGATATATTATAGACTGTGTGGTGTATTGTGGATATATTACAGACTGTGTGGTGTATTGTGGATATATTATAGACTGTGTGGTGTATTGTGTTCATAGTGGATATATTACAGACTGTGTGGTGTATTGTGGATATATTATAGACTGTGTGGTGTATTGTGGATATATTATAGACTGTGTGGTGTATTGTGTTCATAGTGGATATATTACAGACTGTGTGGTGTATTGTGGATATATTATAGACTGTGTGGTGTATTGTGGATATATTACAGACTGTGTGGTGTATTGTGTTCATAGTGGATATATTACAGACTGTGTGGTGTATTGTGGATATATTATAGACTGTGTGGTGTATTGTGTTCATAGTGGATATATTATAGACTATGTGGTGTATTGTGTTCATAGTGGATATATTATAGACTATGTGGTGTATTGTGTTCATAGTGGATATATTATAGACTATGTGGTGTATTGTGTTCATAGTGGATATATTATAGACTGTGTGGTGTATTGTGTTCATAGTGGATATATTATAGACTATGTGGTGTATTGTGGATATATTATAGACTGTGTGGTGTATTGTGTTCATAGTGGATATATTATAGACTGTGTGGTGTATTGTGTTCATAGTGGATATATTATAGACTATGTGGTGTATTGTGTTCATAGTGGATATATTATAGACTATGTGGTGTATTGTGTTCATAGTGGATATATTATAGACTGTGTGGTGTATTGTGTTCATAGTGGATATATTACAGACTGTGTGGTGTATTGTGGATATATTATAGACTGTGTGGTGTATTGTGTTCATAGTGGATATATTATAGACTGTGTGGTGTATTGTGTTCATAGTGGATATATTATAGGCTGTGTGGTGTATTGTGTTCATAGTGGATATATTATAGACTGTAGTGTATTGTGTTCATAGTGGATATATTATAGACTGTGTGGTGTATAGTGGATATATTATAGACTGTGTGGTGTATAGTGGATATATTATAGACTGTGTGGTGTATTGTGTTCATAGTGGATATATTATAGACTGTGTGGTGTATTGTGTTCATAGTGGATATATTATAGACTGTGTGGTGTATTGTGTTCATAGTGGATATATTATAGACTATGTGGTGTATTGTGTTCATAGTGGATATATTATAGACTGTGTGGTGTATTGTGGATATATTATAGACTGTGTGGTGTATTGTGGATATATTACAGACTGTGTGGTGTATTGTGGATATATTATAGACTGTGTGGTGTATTGTGTTCATAGTGGATATATTACAGACTGTGTGGTGTATTGTGGATATATTATAGACTGTGTGGTGTATTATGGATATATTATAGACTGTGTGGTGTATTGTGTTCATAGTGGATATATTACAGACTGTGTGGTGTATTGTGGATATATTATAGACTGTGTGGTGTATTGTGGATATATTACAGACTGTGTGGTGTATTGTGTTCATAGTGGATATATTACAGACTGTGTGGTGTATTGTGGATATATTATAGACTGTGTGGTGTATTGTGTTCATAGTGGATATATTATAGACTATGTGGTGTATTGTGTTCATAGTGGATATATTATAGACTATGTGGTGTATTGTGTTCATAGTGGATATATTATAGACTATGTGGTGTATTGTGTTCATAGTGGATATATTATAGACTGTGTGGTGTATTGTGTTCATAGTGGATATATTATAGACTATGTGGTGTGACTGTGTGGTGTATTGTGTTCATAGTGGATATATTATAGACTGTGTGGTGTATTGTGTTCATAGTGGATATATTATAGACTATGTGGTGTATTGTGTTCATAGTGGATATATTATAGACTATGTGGTGTATTGTGTTCATAGTGGATATATTATAGACTGTGTGGTGTATTGTGTTCATAGTGGATATATTACAGACTGTGTGGTGTATTGTGGATATATTATAGACTGTGTGGTGTATTGTGTTCATAGTGGATATATTATAGACTGTGTGGTGTATTGTGTTCATAGTGGATATATTATAGGCTGTGTGGTGTATTGTGTTCATAGTGGATATATTATAGACTGTAGTGTATTGTGTTCATAGTGGATATATTATAGACTGTGTGGTGTATAGTGGATATATTATAGACTGTGTGGTGTATAGTGGATATATTATAGACTGTGTGGTGTATTGTGTTCATAGTGGATATATTATAGACTGTGTGGTGTATTGTGTTCATAGTGGATATATTATAGACTGTGTGGTGTATTGTGGATATATTATAGACTGTGTGGTGTATTGTGTTCATAGTGGATATATTATAGACTGTGTGGTGTATTGTGTTCATAGTGGATATATTATAGACTGTGTGGTGTATTGTGGATATATTATAGACTGTGTGGTGTATTGTGCTCATAGTGGATATGTTATAATATGAGGTGTATTGTAGCTATTTGCAGGCAGAATGTTTCAGTGGTTCTAGTCTGGTACTGAAACTCTCCTCCTGGACTCTCAGCTTCTCTGTGAATTCAGCCTGTAACAACACAAGAGGAAAGCCATTGATACTAGTTTGGATAATTACTCATTATTTACCACATGAAGAGTGTTTCAACGTTGTCATCCAAAAGACCATTGTACATCCCTGGCTCCGTGTATTCCCCCTGGCTCCGTGTATTCCCCCTGGCTCCGTGTATTCCCCCTGGCTCCGTGTATTCCCCCTGGCTCCGTGTATTCCCCCTGGCTCCGTGTATTCCCCCTGGCTCCGTGTATTCCCCCTGGCTCCGTGTATTCCCCTGGCTCCGTGTATTCCCCCTGGCTCCGTGTATTCCCCCTGGCTCCGTGTTTTCCCCCTGGCTCCGTGTATTCCCCCTGGCTCCGTGTATTCCCCCTGGCTCCGTGTATTCCCCCTGGCTCCGTGTATTCCCCCCTGGCTCCGTGTATTCCCCCTGGCTCCGTGTATTCCCCCTGGCTCCGTGTATTCCCCCTGGCTCCGTGTATTCCCCCTGGCTCCGTGTATTCCCCCTGGCTCCGTGTATTCCCCCTGGCTCCGTGTATTCCCCCTGGCTCCGTGTATTCCCCCCTGGCTCCATGTATCCCCCTGAGCGTCCCCCTGGTCTGCGTGTCCCCCTGGCTCCCTCCCCCTGGCTCAGTCAGTATTCCCCCCTAGTCATGTCCCTGTGTGTCAGTGCGTCAGTCAGTGTCGGTCAGTCAGTATACAACATAGTCAGTCAGTGTGTGTGTCAGTCAGTCAGTGTGTGTGTCAGTCAGTCAGTGTGTGTGTCAGTCAGTCAGTCAGTGTGTGTGTCAGTCAGTCAGTCAGTGTGTGTGTCAGTCAGTCAGTCAGTCAGTGTGTGTCAGTCAGTCAGTCAGTGTCAGTCAGTCAGTCAGTCAGTCAGTGTGTGCCAGCCAGTCAGTGTGTGTGCCAGTCAGTCAGTCAGTGTGTGTCAGTCAGTCAGTGTGTGTGCCAGTCAGTCAGTCAGTGTGTGTGCCAGTCAGTCAGTCAGTCAGTGTGTGTCAGTCAGTCAGTCAGTGTGTGTGTCAGTCAGTCAGTCAGTGTGTGTGCCAGTCAGTCAGTCAGTCAGTCAGTCAGTCAGTGTGTCAGTCAGTCAGTCAGTCAGTGTGTGCCAGCCAGTCAGTGTGTGTGCCAGTCAGTCAGTCAGTGTGTGTCAGTCAGTCAGTGTGTGTGCCAGTCAGTCAGTCAGTGTGTGTGCCAGTCAGTCAGTCAGTCAGTGTGTGTGTCAGTCAGTCAGTCAGTGTGTGTGTCAGTCAGTCAGTCAGTGTGTGTGCCAGTCAGTCAGTCAGTCAGTCAGCCAGCCAGTCAGTGTGTCAGTCAGTCAGTCAGTCAGTGTGTGCCAGCCAGTCAGTGTGTGTGTCAGTCAGTGTGTCAGTCAGTCAGTCAGTGTGTCAGTCAGTGTGTCAGTCAGTGTGTCAGTCAGTCAGTCAGTATGTCAGTCAGTCAGTGTGTCAGTCAGTCAGTATGTCAGTCAGTATACAACAGACAGTCAGTCAGTATGTCAGTCAGTATACAACAGACAGTCAGTCAGTGTGTCAGTCAGTATACAACATAGACAGTCAGTCAGTATGTCAGTCAGTGTGTCAGTCAGTATGTCAGTCAGTCAGTACGTCAGTCAGTGTGTCAGTCAGTCAGTACGTCAGTCAGTGTGTCAGTCAGTATACAACATAGACAGTCAGTCAGTGCGTCAGTATACAACATAGACAGTCAGTCAGTGCGTCAGTCAGTATACAACATAGACAGTCAGTCAGTGTGTCAGTCAGTCGTCAGTATACAACATAGACAGTCAGTCAGTGCGTCAGTCAGTATACAACATAGACAGTCAGTCAGTGTGTCAGTCAGTATACAACATAGACAGTCAGTCAGTGTGTCAGTATGTCAGTCAGTGTGTCAGTCAGTGCGTCAGTATACAACATAGACAGTCAGTCAGTCAGTCAGTCAGTATACAACATAGACAGTCAGTCAGTGTGTCAGTCAGTCAGTATCAGTCAGTCAGTATGTCAGTCAGTCAGTACGTCAGTCAGTGTGTCAGTCAGTCAGTATACAACATAGACAGTCAGTCAGTGCGTCAGTATACAACATAGACAGTCAGTCAGTGCGTCAGTCAGTCAGTGCGTCAGTCAGTCAGTGCGTCAGTCAGTTAGTGCGTCAGTCAGTACGTCAGTCAGTATACAACATAGACAGTCAGTCAGTGTGTCAGTATACAACATAGACAGTCAGTCAGTGTGTCAGTCAGTATACAACATAGACAGTCAGTCAGTGTGTCAGTCAGTATACAACATAGACAGTCAGTCAGTCAGTATGTCAGTCAGTATACAACATAGACAGTCAGTCAGTATGTCAGTCAGTATACAACATAGACAGTCAGTCAGTATACAACATAGACAGTCAGTCAGTATGTCAGTCAGTGTGTCAGTCAGTCAGTGTGTCAGTCAGTATACAACATAGACAGTCAGTAAATGATTCAGATTCAGTATACAACATACCAGTCAGTCAGTTCCCAGTGTCAGTCAGATCTCCCAGCACGTAGACAGTCAGTCAGTGTGTCAGTCAGTATACAACATAGACAGTCAGTCAGTCTCCATGTCAGTGGCTGGTCCTCTGTCCCTGGGTCAACAGAACAACACCTATCAGTCAGTGGTGTGTTATCAACAGAACACCACCTATCAGACAGTGTCCTGTGGGTCAACAGAACACCACCTATCAGTGGTCTCTTTGGTCAGAACACACCTCAGTCAGTCAGTGTGTCAGTGTGTCAGTGGTCCTCTGTACAGAACACCACCTATCAGACAGGCTGGTCCTCAGTCAACAGAACACCACCTATCAGACAGTGGTCCAGTCAACAGAACACCACCTATCAGACAGTGGGTCCTCTGGGTCAACAGAACACCACCTATCAGACATTGGTCCTCTGGGTCAACAGAACACCACCTATCAGACAGGCTGGTCCTTTCAATAAAAACCACACAGACAGGCTGCTTTAAAGAACAGATTCATCAGACAGGCTGGTCCTCTGGGTTCAGAACACACCATCTCTTTGGGTCAGATCACCACCTATCAGACAGGCTGGTCCTTTGACATCACTGAACAGGCTGTATCCTTCCAGACCCACCTATCAGACAGGCTGGTCCTCTGGGTCCAGAGCTGTTTCACCTGGTACTCTCCATCCTCCTCCTGGTCCTCTGGGTCAACAGAACACCACCTATCAGACAGGCTGGTCCTCTGTCCTCTGGGTCAACAGAACACCACCTATCAGACAGGCTGGTCCTCTGGGTCAACAGAACACCACCTATCAGACAGGCTGGTCCTCTGGGTCAACAGAACACCACCTATCAGACAGGCTGGTCCTCTGGGTCAACAGAACACCACCTATCAGACAGGCTGGTCCTCTGTCCCTGGGTCAACAGAACACCACCTATCAGACAAGCTGGTCCTCTGGGTCAACAGAACACCACCTATCAGACAAGCTGGTCCTCTGGGTCAACAGAACACCACCTATCAGACAGGCTGGTCCTCTGGGTCAACAGAACACCACCTATCAGACAGGCTGGTCCTCTGGGTCAACAGAACACCACCTATCAGACAGGCTGGTCCTCTGGGTCAACAGAACACCACCTATCAGACAGGCTGGTCCTCTGGGTCAACAGAACACCACCTATCAGACAGGCTGGTCCTCTGGGTCAACAGAACACCACCTATCAGACAGGCTGGTCCTCTGGGTCAACAGAACACCACCTATCAGACAGGCTGGTCCTCTGGGTCAACAGAACACCACCTATCAGACAGGCTGGTCCTCTGGGTCAACAGAACACCACCTATCAGACAGGCTGGTCCTCTGGGTCAACAGAACACCACCTATCAGACAGGCTGGTCCTCTGGGTCAACAGAACACCACCTATCAGACAGGCTGGTCCTCTGGGTCAACAGAACACCACCTATCAGACAGGCTGGTCCTCTGTCAACAGAACACCACCTATCAGACAGGCTGGTCAACAGAACACCACCTATCAGACAGGCTGGTCCTCTGGGTCAACAGAACACCACCTATCAGACAGGCTGGTCCTCTGGGTCAACAGAACACCACCTATCAGACAGGCTGGTCCTCTGGGTCAACAGAACACCACCTATCAGACAGGCTGGTCCTCTGTCCAGAACACCACCTATCAGGGTCAACAGAACACCACCTATCAGACAGGCTGGTCCTCTGGGTCAACAGAACACCACCTATCAGACAGGCTGGTCCTCTGGGTCAACAGAACACCACCTATCAGACAGGCTGGTCCTCTGGGTCAACAGAACACCACCTATCAGACAGGCTGGTCCTCTGGGTCAACAGAACACCACCTATCAGACAGGCTGGTCCTCTGGGTCAACAGAACACCACCTATCAGACAGGCTGGTCCTCTGGGTCAACAGAACACCACCTATCAGACAGGCTGGTCCTCTGGGTCAACAGAACACCACCTATCAGACAGGCTGGTCCTCTGGGTCAACAGAACACCACCTATCAGACAGGCTGGTCCTCTGGGTCAACAGAACACCACCTATCAGACAGGCTGGTCCTCTGGGTCAACAGAACACCACCTATCAGACAGGCTGGTCCTCTGGGTCAACAGAACACCACCTATCAGACAGGCTGGTCCTCTGGGTCAACAGAACACCACCTATCAGACAGGCTGGTCCTCTGGGTCAACAGAACACCACCTATCAGACAGGCTGGTCCTCTGGGTCAACAGAACACCACCTATCAGACAGGCTGGTCCACTGTCCCTGGGTCAACAGAACACCACCTATCAGACAGGCTGGTCCTCTGGGTCAACAGAACACCACCTATCAGACAGGCTGGTCCTCTGGGTCAACAGAACACCACCTATCAGACAGGCTGGTCCTCTGGGTCAACAGAACACCACCTATCAGACAGGCTGGTCCTCTGTCCCTGGGTCAGTATCAGACATTCTGTTGCTCCATGTTCAAATCAACCGTTATGGTATTTAACTGCAATCTCCTACCCTTACATTCTGTTGCTCCATGTTCAAATCATTCTGTTTAACTGCTCCATGTTGTTCAAATCAACCGTTATGGTATTTAACTGCAATCTCCTACCCTTACATTCTGTTGCTACATGTTCAAATCAACCGTTATGGTATTTAACTGCAATCTCCTACCCTTACATTCTGTTGCTCCATGTTCAAATCAACCGTTATGGTATTTAACTGCAATCTCCTACCCTTACATTCTGTTGCTACATGTTCAAATCAACCGTTATGGTATTTAACTGCAATCTCCTACCCTTACATTCTGTTGCTACATGTTCAAATCAACCGTTATGGTATTTAACTGCAATCTCCTACCCTTACATTCTGTTGCTCCATGTTCAAATCAACCGTTATAGTATTTAACTGCAATCTCCTACCCTTACATTCTGTTGCTCCATGTTCAAATCAACCGTTATGGTATGTACTAGTAGTAGTGGTAACACATTGATCAGTCATAAAGTCAAGCTTCAGTTCTCAGTGAAGAGGTCTTCAACAGTGTGACAGCACCCACCTGTGGTCTTATGGGAAATAGCAGGATCACTGACTTGGAATAGGAGTTTTGGAATAGGAGTGACACTAACTCAGAGATAATACACAATAATACAATCTGTATTATTTATTAATCTACTCGTCTTTTAAATCCAGATAGTACACGAAAATATAAAAACATCAGCTGTGAGCAGTAACCTAAACAGAGCCCATGGTAGAGTCAATTACAGTACCTCTTCCTGCTGTTCAACAGGAGTCATGTAATGAGGTAGTCATCAGTAGTCCTACAGTACCTCTTCCTGCTGTTCAACAGGAGTCATGTAATGAGGTAGTCATCAGTAGTCCTACAGTACCTCTTCATGCTGTTCAACAGGAGTCATGTAATGAGGTAGTCATCAGTAGTCCTACAGTACCTCTTCCTGCTGTTCAACAGGAGTCATGTAATGAGGTAGTCATCAGTAGTCCTACAGTACCTCCTCCTGCTGTTCAACAGGAGTCATGTAATGAGGTAGTCATCAGTAGTCCTACAGTACAGTACCTCTTCCTGTTGTTCAACAGGAGTAATGAGGTAGTCATCAGTAGTCCTACAGTACAGTTCCTCTTTATGCTGTTCAACAGGAGTCATGTAATGAGGTAGTCATCAGTAGTCCTACAGTACCTCTTCATGCTGTTCAACAGGAGTCATGTAATGAGGTAGTCATCAGTAGTCCTACAGTACCTCTTCATGCTGTTCAACAGGAGTCATGTAATGAGGTAGTCATCAGTAGTCCTACAGTACCTCTTCCTGCTGTTCAACAGGAGTCATGTAATGAGGTAGTCATCAGTAGTCCTACAGTACAGTTCCTCTATATGCTGTTCAACAGGAGTCATGTAATGAGGTAGTCATCAGTAGTCCTACAGTACCTCTTCCTGCTGTTCAACAGGAGTCATGTAATGAGGTAGTCATCAGTAGTCCTACAGTACAGTACCTCTTCCTGCTGTTCAACAGGAGTCATGTAATGAGGTAGTCATCAGTAGTCCTACAGTACCTCTTCCTGCTGTTCAACAGGAGTCATGTAATGAGGTAGTCATCAGTAGTCCTACAGTACTGTACCTCTTCCTGTTGTTCAACAGGAGTAATGAGGTAGTCATCAGTAGTCCTACAGTACAGTACCTCTTTATGCTGTTCAACAGGAGTCATGTAATGAGGTAGTCATCAGTAGTCCTACAGTACCTCTTCATGCTGTTCAACAGGAGTCATGTAATGAGGTAGTCATCAGTAGTCCTACAGTACTGTACCTCTTCCTGTTGTTCAACAGGAGTAATGAGGTAGTCATCAGTAGTCCTACAGTACAGTACCTCTTTATGCTGTTCAACAGGAGTCATGTAATGAGGTAGTCATCAGTAGTCCTACAGTACCTCTTCCTGCTGTTCAACAGGAGTCATGTAATGAGGTAGTCATCAGTAGTCCTACAGTACCTCTTCCTGCTGTTCAACAGGAGCCATGTAATGAGGTAGTCATCAGTAGTCCTACAGTACAGTTCCTCTTTATGCTGTTCAACAGGAGTCATGTAATGAGGTAGTCATCAGTAGTCCTACAGTACCTCTTCATGCTGTTCAACAGGAGTCATGTAATGAGGTAGTCATCAGTAGTCCTACAGTACAGTTCCTCTTTATGCTGTTCAACAGGAGTCATGTAATGAGGTAGTCATCAGTAGTCCTACAGTACCTCTTCATGCTGTTCAACAGGAGTCATGTAATGAGGTAGTCATCAGTAGTCCTACAGTACTGTACCTCTTCCTGTTGTTCAACAGGAGTAATGAGGTAGTCATCAGTAGTCCTACAGTACCTCTTCATGCTGTTCAACAGGAGTCATGTAATGAGGTAGTCATCAGTAGTCCTACAGTACCTCTTCATGCTGTTCAACAGGAGTCATGTAATGAGGTAGTCATCAGTAGTCCTACAGTACCTCTTCCTGCTGTTCAACAGGAGTCATGTAATGAGGTAGTCATCAGTAGTCCTACAGTACCTCTTCCTGCTGTTCAACAGGAGTCATGTAATGAGGTAGTCATCAGTAGTCCTACAGTACCTCTTCCTGCTGTTCAACAGGAGTCATGTAATGAGGTAGTCATCAGTAGTCCTACAGTACCTCTTCCTGCTGTTCAACAGGAGTCATGTAATGAGGTAGTCATCAGTAGTCCTACAGTACCTCTTCCTGCTGCTCAACAGGAGTCATGTAATGGAGGTAGTCATCAGCGTTCATGCCTTCCTCCAGCGGGGCTACAAAGTCTGCTGAGCTGATCACCTCTATGGTCCTCTGGAATACAGTAAGTCAGGAAACAGAGGTTGTAGTCTCACCCATGATCTTACAGTAGAATATGTTGGATGTTTGCCTTCACATTGGTGAATATATTAAGAAAAGGATCATATTAACTGGTAACAGACCTTGTTAAGGTATCAATGGGAAATCAAACAGACTCATTCATAATGAATCACTATACTACAGCTCGATCTGGAAATGATGAGTAGTTTATTATGTCACATCCTGGAACGTTGCAGCTCCTAGAAAAGAGCTCTGGTTGAACAAATCAATTTAATGGGCTCTGATGTTATTATAGGCTCCATACATGCTGTGATAATGAGACCTAACGTTATTATAGGCTCCATACATGCTGTGATAATGAGATATGATGTTATTATAGGCTCCATACATGCTGTGATAATGAGATCTAATGTTATTATAGGCTCCATACATGCTGTGATAATGAGATCTGATGTTATTATAGGCTCCATACATGCTGTGATAATGAGATATGATGTTATTATAGGCGCCATACATGCTGTTATAATGAGATATGATGTTATTATAGGCTCCATACATGCTGTGATAATGAGATATGATGTTATTATAGGCTCCATACATGCTGTGATAATGAGATCTAATGTTATTATAGGCTCCATACATGCTGTGATAATGAGATCTGATGTTATTATAGGCTCCATACATGCTGTGATAATGAGATATGATGTTATTATAGGCGCCATACATGCTGTGATAATGAGATCTAATGTTATTATAGGCTCCATACATGCTGTGATAATGAGATCTAATGTTATTATAGGCTCCATACATGCTGTGATAATGAGATCTGATATCATTATAGACTCCACACATGTTGTGATAATGATATCTAATGTTATTAGAGCTCCATACATGCTGTGATAATGATATCTAATGTTGTTATAGGCTCCATACATGCTGTGATAATGATATCTAATGTTATTAAAGGCTCCATACATGCTGTGATAATGATATCTAATGTTATTATAGACTCCATACATGCTGTGATAATGAGATCTAATATTATAGGCTCCATACATGCTGTGATAATGATATCTAATGTTATTATAGGCTCCATACATGCTGTGATAATGATATCTAATGTTATTATAGACTCCATTAATGCTGTGATAATGAGATCTAATGTTATTATAGACTCCATACATGCTGTGATAATGATATCTAATGTTATTATAGGCTCCATACATGCTGTGATAATGATATCTAATGTTATTATAGACTCCATTAATGCTGTGATAATGAGATCTAATGTTATTATAGGCTCCATACATGCTGTGATAATGAGATCTAATGTTATTATAGGCTCCATACATGTTGTGAGAGGAACAGAGTGAACTGTTGTGATTGACTTTTGTTTCTGCACAGTACATGCAGTATAGGGCCAGTACATTTACAGTAAAGTGGTTCCACTAATATGACTTCTCCTGATGGTGAGTTAGACAGAGAGGACAGATAAATTATCTCCTGATGGTGAGTTAGCCAGAGAGGACAGATAAATTATCTCCTGATGGTGAGTTAGTTAGACAGAGAGGACAGATAAATGGTTAGGGACAATGAGAGGAAAGGACTCTCTGCCAAATGACTTAAATGTAATGTAAAAATGTAATGTAATGTCTTTATGGTCACTGCCCTTCCAAGTTACTCACTAGCTTCCTTAAGGAAACCTCAACATACATACGGACACAATGACGCAGGCAGTCTCACCTTCTTCCCAAGGAGCAGCTCCTCTCTAGGTTGGCTGAAGAGAAACTCATAGAGTTGGTAGTTCTGAAAGAGACTATAGTAAAACAGGTGAACCAAGATAAGTAACCAACAGACCAGAACTTCAACATCCCCTATGAGGGTCACTGCTCTGAATGGATTATCACCAGGTAAGTAAGGACAGTGTTCATGTGATATTAATCATGTAGGCCTTACTAAAAAAGGCTAACAGAGAAGAGTCTTGCTACCTGCACTTCAGGTAGTCAGTGATGGACATGGCCTGCTCAGCATCAAACAGTGAGTCAACCTCTGGAGAAGGAGACTGGCGCGTTCCTGATATCATCTTGGCAAACTCATTCAGGTTATCAACAAACAGCATCTGCTTCTCTGGGACATTGAGGACAGATATGAATACAGATATTAGCCACAGCCAGTCCATATTGACGTTAGCCATAAGAATCGGACTGGACGTTCATTACTTCTTAATGCTAAAGCAACCCATTAGATTCGACAACACTTTAGTTAGATACTCACCACAACGCATTGCATTTTAATGGAATTCAATGGGCATTGCATATAGCATTAGCTAGCCTAGCATGCTGACAAAATGGCAGTTTCATTTAAAAAACTAGCAGTATTTCAATCTTCTCAATTTTTCAGTTGGGATAATTAGGAATACAGCGCCATCTCCCATTCATGGATTGAGGTAGGTTGTCCGAGCCATATCTCGCACCGGCTCCGTGGTTTCCACAATCTGGCAGAGCACCACTCAGCTAGAGAGAGAAGTATTAAACGTCTGGTTGGATTCTTATGGCTATATTGATGAATTCCACAACAAACACAGTCCCTAATGAAGGTCTTGATGATTAGGTGGTGAACACACAGTCCCTAATGAAGGTCTTGATGATTAGGTGGTGAACACACAGTCCCTAATGAAGATCTTGATGATTAGGTGGTGAACACACAGTCCCTAATGAAGGTCTTGATGATTAGGTGAACACACAATCCCTAATGAAGGTCTTGATGATTAGGTGAACACACAGTCCCTAATGAAGGTCTTGATGATTAGGTGAACACACAATCCCTAATGAAGGTCTTGATGATTAGGTGAACACACAGTCCCTAAAGAAGGTCTTGATGATTAGGTGGTGAACACACAATCCCTAATGCAGTCCCTACTGCAATAGCATCGAATAGTCCCCGCGATATGCAACTGTTCAGGGAAGTCCGGAACCAATACACGCAGTCAGTCAGGAAAGCTAAGGCCAGCTTCTTCAGGCAGAAGTTTGCATCCTGTAGCTCCAACTCCAAAAAGTTCTGGGACACTGTGAAGTCCATGGAGAACAAGAGCACCTCCTCCCAGCTGCCCACTGCACTGAGGCTAGGGAACACGGTCACCACCGACAAATCCATGATTATTGAAAACTTCAACAAGCATTTCTCAACGGCTGGCCATGCCTTCCGCCTGGCTACTCCAACCTCGACCAACAGCTCCGGCCCCCCCGCAGCTCCTCGCCCAAGCCTCTCCAGGTTCTCCTTTACCCAAATCCAGATAGCAGATGTTCTGAAAGAGCTGCAAAACCTGGACCCGTATAAATCAGCTGGGCTTGACAATCTGGACCCTCTATTTCTGAAACTATCCGCCGCCATTGTCGCAACCCCTATTACCAGCCTGTTCAACCTCTCTTTCATATCGTCTGAGATCCCCAAGGATTGGAAAGCTGCCGCAGTCATCCCCCTCTTCAAAGGGGGAGATACCCTGGACCCAAACCGTTACAGACCTATATCCATTCTGCCTTGCCTATCTAAGGTCTTCGAAAGCCAAGTCAACAAACAGGTCACTGACCATCTCGAATCCCACCGTACCTTCTCTGCTATGCAATCTGGTTTCCGAGCCGGTCACGGGTGCACCTCAGCCACTCTCAAGGTACTAAACGACATCATAACCGCCATCGATAAAAGACAGTACTGTGCAGCCGTCTTCATCGACCTTGCCAAGGCTTTCGACTCTGTCAATCACCATATTCTTATCGGCAGACTCAGTAGCCTCGGTTTTTCGGATGACTGCCTTGCCTGGTTCACCAATTACTTTGCAGACAGAGTTCAGTGTGTCAAATCGGAGGGCATGCTGTCCGGTCCTCTGGCAGTCTCTATGGGGGTGCCACAGGGTTCAATTCTCGGGCCGACTCTTTTCTCTGTATATATCAATGATGTTGCTCTTGCTGCGGGCGATTCCCTGATCCACCTCTACGCAGACGACACCATTCTATATACTTTCGGCCCGTCATTGGACACTGTGCTATCTAACCTCCAAACGAGCTTCAATGCCATACAACACTCCTTCCGTGGCCTCCAACTGCTCTTAAACGCTAGTAAAACCAAATGCATGCTTTTCAACCGATCGCTGCCTGCACCCGCTTGCCCGACTAGCATCACCACACTGGATGGTTCCGACCTTGAATATGTGGACACCTATAAGTACCTAGGTGTCTGGCTAGACTGCAAACTCTCCTTCCAGACCCATATCAAACATCTCCAATCGAAAATCAAATCAAGAGTCGGCTTCCTATTCCGTAACAAAGCCTCCTTCACTCACGCTGCCAAGCTTACCCTAGTAAAACTGACTATCCTACCGATCCTCGACTTTGGCGATGTCATCTACAAAATTGCTTCCAACACTCTTCTCAGCAAACTGGATGCAGTTTATCACAGTGCCATCCGTTTTGTCACTAAAGCACCTTATACTACCCACCACTGCGACTTGTATGCTCTAGTCGGCTGGCCCTCGCTACATATTCGTCGCAAGACCCACTGGCTCCAGGTCGTCTACAAGGCCATGCTAGGTAAAGCTCCGCCTTATCTCAGTTCACTGGTCACGATGGCAACACCCATCCGTAGCACGCGCTCCAGCAGGTGTATCTCACTGATCATCCCTAAAGCCAACACCTCATTCGGCCGCCTTTCGTTCCAGTACTCTGCTGCCTGTGACTGGAACGAATTGCAAAAATCGCTGAAGTTGGAGACCTTTATCTCCCTCACCAACTTCAAACATCAGCTATCTGAGCAGCTAACCGATCGCTGCAGCTGTACATAATCTATTGGTAAATAGCCCACCCATTTTCACCTACCTCATCCCCACAGTTTTTATTTATTTACTTTTCTGCTCTTTTGCACACCAATATCTCTACCTGTACATGACCATTTATCAATCCAGTGTTAATCTGCAATATTGTAATTATTCGCCTACCTCCTCATGCCTTTTGCACACATTGTATATAGACTCCCCTTTTTTTTTTTTTTCTACTGTGTTATTGACTTGTTAATTGTTTACTCCATGTGTAACTCTGTGTTGTCTGTTCACACTGCTATGCTTTATCTTGGCCAGGTCGCAGTTGTAAATGAGAACTTGTTCTCAACTAGCCTACCTGGTTAAATAAAGGTGAAATAAATAAAAAATAAATAAAATGAAGGTCTTGATGATTAGGTGAACACACAATCCCTAATGAAGGTCTTGATGATTAGGTGGTGAACACACAGTCCCTAATGAAGGTCTTGATGATTAGATGGCGAACACACAGTCCCTAATGAAGGTCTTGATGATTAGGTGGCGAACACACAGTCCCTAATGAAGGTCTTGATGATTAGGTGGTGAACACAGTCCCTAATGAAGGTCTTGATGATTAGGTGGTGAACACAGTCCCTAATGAAGGTCTTGATGATTAGGTGGTGAACACACAGTCCCTAATGAAGGTCTTGATGATTAGGTGGTGAACACAGTCCCTAATGAAGGTCTTGATGATTAGGTGGTGAACACACAGTTAGGTGGTGAACACAGTCCCTAATGAAGGTCTTGATGATTAGGTGGTGAACACACAGTCCCTAATGAAGGTCTTGATGATTAGGTGAACACACAATCCTTAATGAAGGTCTTGATGATTAGGTGAACACACAGTCCCTAATAAAGGGCAAAATGAGTAGAATTGCCTGAAATTAGTTATAAATTGCTCAGTCTTCTCTCCATGACTCTGTTCCATGGCAAAATTAGTAGAATTGCAGGAAACTTGCTTTCAAACGGCAACATTATCTCAAATTGTGAAGTTTGAGGAAATTAACTCTATTTTCTTCGCTCTGCTGTCATGAGGGGGGCAACTTAAATTCTCGCAGGGTGGGGTGGGACCCTTTGGGCCCACAAAAAGGCTGTCTGCATGTGTGGGTATAGATGTGGATATGCAGGCCTGCGAGTCATTGTGGCCGGTCATGATGAGGGCTTGGCCGGTATGGATATCCTTGTCTCATCGCACACCAGCGACTCCTGTGGCGGGCCGAGCGCAGTGGCTGCCAGGTGCACAGTGTTTCCTCCGACACATTGGTGCGGCTGGCTTCCGGGTTGGATGCGCGCTGTGTTAAGAAGAAGTGCGGCTTGGTTTGGATTGTGTATCAGAGGACACGTGACCTTCAACCTTCATCTCTCCCGAGCCCGTACGGGAGTTGTAGCGATGAGACAAGATACTGCTAATTGGATACCACAAAATTGGGGTTGAAAAATGGGGTAAAATTCAAAAAATAATAGGTTGCACAGTAAATTACTCATCTCATACTTTATTCTATACTATTCTACGGCATTTCTCATCTCTAATAATGTTTACATTTCTCATCTCATATGTACTGTATTCTATCTTAGTCCGTTCCACTCTGACGTCACTTGTCCTTTACTTAGATTTGTGTGTATTGGGTTTATGTAGTGTAATTTGTTAGATATTATGTGTTAGATATTACTGCACTGTCGGAGCTAGAAGCACAAGCGTTTCGCTACACCCGCAATAACATCTGCTAATTTTATTTATTTTACCTTTATTTAAATAGGCAAGTCAGTTAAGAACAAATTCTTATTTTCAATGATGGCCTCGGAACATTGGGTTAACTGCCTTGTTCAGGGGCAGAATGACAGCTTTGTACCTTGTCAGCTCTGGGATTCGATCTGTGACCGATAAAATTTGATTTGATACTGTCTGTTACCTATAAATCCTATGACTTACCACTGATATTGTCCAGTAACAATTGCAGTAGAGCCATGATGAATGAGATCTGTTGACAGGTGTAGTTCATCTCCCTGGTCCACCAGAAGCCAGAGACAAAGTAGTCCAACAGGGAAGCCTCCTTCAGACACGTCTGGTAGTTCTTCAAACCAAGTATTTCTTCAAACTGGCTGTTGTAAAACCAAAGGTTGGCTTACATGAAACACTTCCAAATAAACTGGCCAGTATACCTATTTATCCTCGTTACTTACAATTGCACTTGTTCCACTGTCAAATCCAACAGCATGTTGATTTGTTCATGGGAAATAAGTTTCCATTGAGGGTTGGCTTTTTCAGCATAATTTTCCTGTATTAATTGGATTCAGAACACAAGTTGCGTTTGGTTAGCAGGCCAAACTCGGTTAACCCGAGCTATGATAACAGTTTGTCAAATAATAACCAGACAAATGATGTAGTAAATATTTCAAATAATATTAAATATTAATAGGGTTTTAACATATCTTCCTACTTTGGACGCAACGTCATTTCTATCGTTTGCATTTTTATCCGCTGACTTGTTGCTTTGTTTCGCTTTTGCAGACATGTTTTAGTCACCAGCGTTGCCATGTCAACATGTCCACACTGGACGGGCGGTGAGCTTCCGCTCCGGGTGATGAGCTTCCGGGCGGGTGAGCTTCTGGGCAGTCTGGTCTATGGAGATGGATAAAGCTGATTCTAGAATCGCAGTGTTGTCAACTTAGCGACTTTGTCGCTATATTTAGCGAGTATTCAGACCCCTCTAGCGACAAATAAAAATAAATAAAAAAACGAACCGCCAATAGCTACTTTCCATACTGAGGAGTTGGCAACACTGTGTTAGATCTGTCTAGTCAAGCTGTAACCAGTGCTGTCCGGAGGGCCGTACTGGTACTTCTAATTTTGGCCGAATAGCATACCGTCTCCTCTATAAAACAACGTCAATGAAAGTACAGTATCAAGACAGGTAGAAGCTGCTTCTCCAATAGAAAACCAGGCGCTGACATGGTGTCTGGCTGAACTCATGGGTAGAGACATGTCTTCGGGTTAACAGTGGTCTCGCAACGAACTGCGCATGTGCAAGCAGTCAACTCAAAGGCATTCGTTCAATATAAAGTTGTTTTTGATGAAAATGAAACCGTGTAATTTCTCTCTTTCACTTGGTTGGAGTAATAACATGTTCAGCTACTTAAGACACTAGCTTAAATCTATGTTGTGCTTTTAGACATTCATTTCCTGATTCAGCTTCGTACAAATGTATTTTCTTTAGGGTTGCTTTCCAAACACTTAAACGACACACCCTGTCCCCTCAGCCCTCAAATTAAGTGGACGCTTCTGATAACGTTTCATGACGTCTGACGAGTATACACTTGCAGGGCGAAGGAGGCAGGAATGATTTTTAATTGGGCCGGCCTTTCCCTTGAAAGGTGTCACTCGTTCGTTCCGCGACGATTGTGTTTTCAGCCACCGGTAGTTTATGGGTGCTTTACATACGCTACAGTCAATTATGATTGCATGTCTACTTATATTAACTATATCATTATTAATATACGCCTACTGTATGATACCTAGCACATTAACTAACTAACGTTAGCCTGCCTAGTTGGAACTTCTGAAGAAGGAAATGTTTTTATTTCTACAATTTCCAAAAGCTAACCAAACAAAAACATCGTTACTTTTATGATACGTGTTCGTGCATTACAGACAATGTAATCGCCATCAAATCTAATTTTATAAGTCACATGCGCCGATTACAACCTTACAGTGAAATGCTTACTTACGAGTCTCTAGCCAACAATGTAGTTTAAAATTATTATTTTTTTTATTTTATTTTTTTTGGGGGGGGGGTTGCTCTGACTTGCACTGTCAACTGTGGGACCTTATATAGACAGGTGTGTGCCTTTCCAAATCATGATCAATCAATTGAATTCACCACAGTTGGACTCCAATCAAGTTGTAGAAACATCTCAAGGATGATCAATGGAAACAGGATGCACCTGAGCTCAATTTTGAGTCTCGTAGTCAAATGTCTGAATACTAATGTAAATAAGTTATTTATGTATTAATTTTTTATAAATTTGTTTTCGATTTGTCATCATGGGGTATAGTGTAGATTGATGAGAAAAAAATAATTGTATACATTTTAGAATAAGGCTGTAACGTAACTAAATGTAGAAACGGGTCTGAATACTTTCCGAATGCACCGTATAATAATACTTCCTACATGCAACTCCCTTAAACATGTAACATTTACTTGTACTCAACTAATTGCTTTGCAATGTCGCGCGTCAAGCGCAGCATTTTGCCACCGGCAGCACCCATTGGGTATTCGTTGTGCGGAGGCGTGCCTAAACGGTCACTTTTTCAACGGTGTGTTGAAGTGGCTGACAGCGAGCAGACTAGAAGCATGCCCCGTTAATGAGGCAGCTGGAGTTGTATAGTATTTCTCGGACCCAGACAAAAAGATGATAGTGAAGTTTATCTGTGCGGTTGTTACCCGGTCGCTATTCCTTCTCATCTCTCTGATAGGAGTATGGAGGGTGGTCTGGGTTAAGAATAATGCTCTTTATTGGTTCTTGACGATCCTTTATCTTCCTCTGGTGGTCGAGATGATTTTAACCCTGAAGAGAAAAAAATTACAGGATTATAAATGGTAAATCTAAATAACATAGAACTGTGAAATTACTTTTTCTTAAAGTTTAGTAGCCTTGACTGTTTGTTTTTAATACCTTTTCATGTTATCTTTCCGTGTCTCCAGGTTTTCTCCTGCCATCTTCCTGTTCCTCGTCAGTATCATTCCATCTCTATGGATTCTAGAGTTACATCATCAACAGAACATTGCTACTGATTCCACGGTATGGACTTGGATGTTCTCTTTTATTTAGGATTTTTAATAATTTATTCCTTCACTTTAGTTGTACATTTATTTGTAACTTGCATAATGAGCGGAAATCGTATACTGTACTCTGTGTAAATAATGCTGAATGGAATCATATACTGTACTCTGTGTAAATGATGGTGAATGGAATCATATACTGTGTGTAAATGATGGTGAATGGAATCATATACTGTGTGTAAATGATGGTGAATGGAATCATATACTGTACTCTGTGTAAATAATGCTGAATGGAATCATATACTGTACTCTGTGTAAATGATGGTGAATGGAATCATATACTGTACTCTGTGTAAATGATGGTGAATGAAATCATATACTGTGTGTAAATGATGGTGAATGGAATCATATACTGTACTCTGTGTAAATGATGGTGAATGTAATCATATACTGTGTGTAAATGATGGTGAATGGAATCATATACTGTACTCTGTGTAAATGATGGTGAATGTAATCATATACTGTGTGTAAATGATGGAGAATGTAATCATGTACTCTGTGTAAATGATGGTGAATGTAATCATATACTGTGTGTAAATGATGGTGAATGTAATCATATACTGTACTCTGTGTAAATGATGGTGAATGTAATCATATACTGTGTGTAAATGATGGTGAATGTAATCATGTACTGTGTGTAAATGATGGTGAATGTAATCATATACTGTGTGTAAATGATGGTGAATGTAATCATATATTGTGTGTAAATGATGGTGAATGTAATCATGTACTGTGTGTAAATGATGGTGAATGTAATCATATACTGTGTGTAAATGATGGTGAATGTAATCATATATTGTGTGTAAATGATGGTGAATGTAATCATGTACTGTGTGTAAATGATGGTGAATGTAATCATGTACTGTTTGTAAATGATGGTGAATGTAATCATATACTCTGTGTAAATGATGGTGAATGTAATCATATACTGTGTGTAAATGATGGTGAATGTAATCATGTACTGTGTGTAAATGATGGTGAATGTAATCATATACTCTGTGTAAATGATGGTGAATGTAATCATATACTCTGTGTAAATGATGGTGAATGTAATCATATACTGTGTGTAAATGATGGTGAATGTAATCATGTACTGTGTGTAAATGATGGTGAATGGAATCATATATTGTGTGTAAATGATGGTGAATGGAATCATGTACTCTGTGTAAATGATGGTGAATGTAATCATATACTCTGTGTAAATGATGGTGAATGTAATCATATACTGTGTGTAAATGATGGTGAATGTAATCATGTACTGTGTGTAAATGATGGTGAATGTAATCATGTACTGTGTGTAAATGGTGCTGTTTCTTTTCTATTGTCCATACTGTAGGCTAGAACACATAGTATCGTATCAATTTAACTCATGTACTGTATGTCTGCTCATCCTCAGTGTGACAAACTGGATTCATCTGAAAACATAAAGAGCCTGTTAAACATGTGGAGAGGGAATTCCACCAATGGCAGCGAGACGCTACTCCAGGTGGGCAGAAAACACAGTGTTTCCTGTGTCCTGCAGGTTTTTCCTACAGGCCTGACTAGACAGAGGCTGTCTTTAACACCAGTTTGTTTGGTAATGCTGCTGGTGCACCTCAAAGACTTTATTGTGAGCTCAGACTTTTTATAACTAAAATACATCTACAGAAGTTGTTTTTTAACTAAACAACCCTTAATAAAAACTATTACAAGCTTAGTCACACAGGACTTTTATTCATGTGGCAGACTCTGCTGCTGGCTGTAGTACCCTCCCCTGGCCTGAACTGGGCTCCCTTAACCTCTTAGAAAACATTCATTCATGTTTATTAAGGAGATTTGGAGATACTGATCTTTAATAATAACAACACTGGTTGGAGTTACCTAGCCATTAATAACCTCTAATCAGTTAAACTAACCACTATGTGTCTCTCTGGTTGGAGTTACCTAGCCATTAATAACCTCTAATCAGTTATACTAACCACTATGTGTCTCTCTGGTTGGTTATACTAACCACTATGTGTACCTAGCCATTAATAACCTCTAATCAGTTATACTAACTATGTGTCTCTGGTTGGAGTTACCTAGCCATTAATAACCTCTAATCAGTTATACTAACCACTATGTGTCTCTCTGGTTGGAGTTACCTAGCCATTAATAACCTCTAATCAGTTATATTAACCACTATGTGTCTCTCTGGTTGGAGTTACCTAGCCATTAATAACCTCTAATCAGTTATACTAACCACTATGTGTCTCTCTGGTTGGAGTTACCTAGCCATTAATAACCTCTAATCAGTTATACTAACCACTATGTGTCTCTGGTTGGAGTTACCTAGCCATTAATAACCTCTAATCAGTTATACTAACCACTATGTGTCTCTCTGGTTGGAGTTACCTAGCCATTAATAACCTCTAATCAGTTATACTAACCACTATGTGTCTCTGGTTGGAGTTACCTAGCCATTAATAACCTCTAATCAGTTATACTAACCACTATGTGTCTCTCTGGTTGGAGTTACCTAGCCATTAATAACCTCTAATCAGTTATACTAACCACTATGTGTCTCTGGTTGAGTTACCTAACCTCTAATCAGTTATACTAACCACTATGTGTCTCTCTGGTTGGAGTTACCTAGCCATTAATAACCTCTAATCAGTTATACTAACCACTATGTGTCTCTCTGGTTGGAGTTACCTAGCCATTAATAACCTCTAATCAGTTATACTAACCACTATGTGTCTCTCTGGTTGGAGTTACCTAGCCATTAATAACCTCTAATCAGTTATACTAACCACTATGTGTCTCTCTGGTTGGAGTTACCTAGCCATTAATAACCTCTAATCAGTTATACTAACCACTATGTGTCTCTCTGGTTGGAGTTACCTAGCCATTAATAACCTCTAATCAGTTATACTAACCACTATGTGTCTCTCTGGTTGGAGTTACCTAGCCATTAATAACCTCTAATCAGTTATACTAACCACTATGTGTCTCTCTGGTTGGAGTTACCTAGCCATTAATAACCTCTAATCAGTTATACTAACCACTATGTGTCTCTCTGGTTGGAGTTACCTAGCCATTAATAACCTCTAATCTTATACTAACCACTATGTGTCTCTCTGGTTGGAGTTACCTAGCCATTAATAACCTCTAATCAGTTATACTAACCACTATGTGTCTCTCTGGTTGGAGTTACCTAGCCATTAATAACCTCTAATCAGTTATACTAACCACTATGTGTCTCTGGTTGGAGTTACTAGCCATTAATAACCTCTAATCAGTTATACTAACCACTATGTGTCTCTCTGTTGGAGTTACCTAGCCATTAATAACCTCTAATCAGTTATACTAACCACTATGTGTCTCTCTGGTTGGAGTTACCTAGCCATTAATAACCTCTAATCAGTTATACTAACCACTATGTGTCTCTCTGGTTGGAGTTACCTAGCCATTAATAACCTCTAATCAGTTATACTAACCACTATGTGTCTCTCTGGTTGGAGTTACCTAGCCATTAATAACCTCTAATCAGTTATACTAACCACTATGTGTCTCTGGTTGGAGTTACCTAGCCATTAATAACCTCTAATCAGTTATACTAACCACTATGTGTCTCTCTGGTTGGAGTTACCTAGCCATTAATAACCTCTAATCAGTTATACTAACCACTCTCTGGTTGGTTACCTAGCCATTAATAACCTCTAATCAGTTATACTAACCACTATGTGTCTCTGGTTGGAGTTACCTAGCCATTAATAACCTCTAATCAGTTATACTAACCACTATGTGTCTCTCTGGTTGGAGTTACCTAGCCATTAATAACCTCTAATCAGTTATACTAACCACTATGTGTCTCTCTGGTTGGAGTTACCTAGCCATTAATAACCTCTAATCAGTTATACTAACCACTATGTGTCTCTCTGGTTGGAGTTACCTAGCCATAATAACCTAATCAGTTATACTCTAATCAGTTATACTAACCACTATGTGTCTCTCTGGTTGGAGTTACCTAGCCATTAATAACCTCTAATCAGTTATACTAACCACTATGTGTCTCTCTGGTTGGAGTTACCTAGCCATTAATAACCTCTAATCAGTTATACTAACCACTATGTGTCTCTCTGGTTGGAGTTACCTAGCCATTAATAACCTCTAATCAGTTATACTAACCACTATGTGTCTCTCTGGTTGGAGTTACCTAGCCATTAATAACCTCTAATCAGTTATACTAACCACTATGTGTCTCTCTGGTTGGAGTTACCTAGCCATTAATAACCTCTAATCAGTTATACTAACCACTATGTGTCTCTGGTTGGAGTTACCTAGCCATTAATAACCTCTAATCAGTTATACTAACCACTATGTGTCTCTCTGGTTGGAGTTACCTAGCCATTAATAACCTCTAATCAGTTATACTAACCACTATGTGTCTCTCTGGTTGGAGTTACCTAGCCATTAATAACCTCTAATCAGTTATACTAACCACTATGTGTCTCTGGTTGAGTTACCTAGCCATTAATAACCTCTAATCAGTTATACTAACCACTATGTGTCTCTCTGGTTGGAGTTACCTAGCCATTAATAACTAACCACTAATCAGTTATAGCAATAACTATGTGTCTCTCTGGTTGGAGTTACCTGCCATTAATAACCTCTAATCAGTTATACTAACTGTGTCTCTCTGGTTGGAGTTACCTAGCCATTAATAACCTCTAATCAGTTATACTAACCACTATGTGTCTCTCTGGTTGGAGTTACCTAGCCATCCTCTAATCAGTTATACAACCACTATGTGTCTCTGGTTGGAGTTACCTAGCCATTAATAACCTCTAATCAGTTATACTAACCACTATGTGTCTCCTGGTTGGAGTTACCTAGCCATTAATAACCTCTAATCAGTTATACTAACCACTATGTGTCTCTGGTTGGAGTTACCTAGCCATTAATAACCTCTAATCAGTTATACAACCACTATGTGTCTCTGGTTGGAGTTACCTAGCCATTAATAACCTCTAATCAGTTATACTAACCACTATGTGTCTCTCTGGTTGGAGTTACCTAGCCATTAATAACCTCTAATCAGTTATACTAACCACTATGTGTCCTGGTTGGAGTTACCTGACCATGAATAACCTCTAATCAGTTATACTAACCACTATGTGTCCTGGTTGGAGTTACCTAGGGATTAGTTAGCTCCTCCATAACTCTAATCCAGTTAACTAACCACTATGTGTCTCTCTGGTTGGAGTTACCCATTAATAACCTCTAATCAGTTATACTAACCACTATGTGTCCATTACCTAGCCATTAATAACCTCTAATCAGTTATACTAACCAGATGTGTCTCTCTGGTTGGAGTTACCTAGCCATTAATAACCTCTAATCAGTTATACTAACCACTATGTGTCTCTCTGGTTGGAGTTACCCTAGCCATTAATAACCTCTAATCAGTTATACTAACCACTATGTGTCTCTCTGGTTGGAGTTACCTAGCCATTAATAACCTCTAATCAGTTATACTAACCACTATGTGTCTCTGGTTGGAGTTACCTAGCCATTAATAACCTAGTTATACCCACTATGTGTCTCTTGGTTGGAGTTACCTAGCCATTAATAACCTCTAATCAGATACTAACCACTATGTGTCTCTCTGGTTGGAGTTACCTAGCCATTAATAACCTCTAATCAGTTATACTAACCACTATGTGATATTGGAGTTACCTAGCCATTAATAACCTCTAATCAGTTATACTAACCACTATGTGTCTTCTGGTTGGAGTTACCTAGCCATTAATAACCTCTAATCAGTTATACTAACCACTATGTGTCTGACAATTCCATTAGGTTGGAAACAGTTACCCAGCCATTAATAACCTCTAATCAGTTATACTAACCACTATGTGTCTCTCTGGTTGGAGTTACCTAGCCATTAATAACCTCTAATCAGATACTAACCACTATGTGTCTCTCTGGTTGGAGTTACCTAGCCATTAATAACCTCTAATCAGTTATACTAACCACTATGTGTCTCTCTGGTTGGAGTTACCTAGCCATTAATAACCTCTAATCAGTTATACTAACCACTATGTGTCTTCTGGTTGGAACCTAGCCATTAATAACCTCTAATCAGTTATACTAATTCCATATGAACAGTCAGGTTGGACCTAGCCATTAATAACCTCTAATCCATTATACTAACCACTATGTGTCTCTGGTTGGAGTTACCTGACATTAATAACCAATCAGTTATACTAAACAGACTGGACCCAGGGTTCAGTATCTCTGTTGTCGTCAGTGTGCGCTAACGACTGGATCCTGGCCCAGCACCAGACCCTGTTGATCCTGCTGGTCATAGGGAAGTGGCTGCTCCCTGTTGCAGGAGGGGTGACCAGGGATGAACTGTCTCAGCTCCTCCTCATCTTCGAGGCACTGCCGCTGACATCCTGGAGTTCACCTCAGAAACAGACTGGACCCAGGCTCCTGGAGTACCTCAGTACCATGACAATTCCATTAACCCCTAACAGAAACAGAGACACTCCCTGACCTCTGGACCCAGGCTAACCTTAACCAGAGATACTGTCTAATGTCAAGTCAGTACCTTAACTAACCCAGGCTAGACCTAGAGATACCTGATGACACATTCCATAATGTGGAACCTGGGTGCCAGTTGTTTCTGTACTTGACAATTCCATAGTGAACAGAAACAGACTGGACCCAGGCTATAGTACCATGACAATTCCATTAGGAACAGAAACAGACTGGACCCAGGCTATAGTACCATGACAATTCCATTAGGAACAGAAACAGACTGGACCCAGGCTATAGTACCATGACAATTCCATTAGGAACAGAAACAGACTGGACCCAGGCTATAGTACCATGACAATTCCATTAGGAACAGAAACAGACTGGACCCAGGCTATAGTACCATGACAATTCCATTAGGAACAGAAACAGACTGGACCCAGGCTATAGTACCATGACAATTCCATTAGGAACAGAAACAGACTGGACCCAGGCTATAGTACCATGACAATTCCATAATGAACAGAAACAGACTGGACCCAGGCTATAGTACCATGACAATTCCATTAGGAACAGAAACAGACTGGACCCAGGCTATAGTACCATGACAATTCCATAATGAACAGAAACAGACTGGACCCAGGCTATAGTACCATGACAATTCCATTAGGAACAGAAACAGACTGGACCCAGGCTATAGTACCATGACAATTCCATTAGGAACAGAAACAGACTGGACCCAGGCTATAGTACCATGACAATTCCATTAGGAACAGAAACAGACTGGACCCAGGCTATAGTACCATGACAATTCCATAATGAACAGAAACAGACTGGACCCAGGCTATAGTACCATGACAATTCCATAATGAACAGAAACAGACTGGACCCAGGCTATAGTACCATGACAATTCCATTAGGAACAGAAACAGACTGGACCCAGGCTATAGTACCATGACAATTCCATTAGGAACAGAAACAGACTGGACCCAGGCTATAGTACCATGACAATTCCATTAGGAACAGAAACAGACTGGACCCAGGCTATAGTACCATGACAATTCCATTAGGAACAGAAACAGACTGGACCCAGGCTATAGTACCATGACAATTCCATTAGGAACAGAAACAGACTGGACCCAGGCTATAGTACCATGACAATTCCATTAGGAACAGAAACAGACTGGACCCAGGCTATAGTACCATGACAATTCCATTAGGAACAGAAACAGACTGGACCCAGGCTATAGTACCATGACAATTCCATAATGAACAGAAACAGACTGGACCCAGGCTATAGTACCATGACAATTCCATTAGGAACAGAAACAGACTGGACCCAGGCTATAGTACCATGACAATTCCATTAGGAACAGAAACAGACTGGACCCAGGCTATAGTACCATGACAATTCCATAATGAACAGAAACAGACTGGACCCAGGCTATAGTACCATGACAATTCCATAATGAACAGAAACAGACTGGACCCAGGCTATAGTACCATGACAATTCCATTAGGAACAGAAACAGACTGGACCCAGGCTATAGTACCATGACAATTCCATTAGGAACAGAAACAGACTGGACCCAGGCTATAGTACCATGACAATTCCATTAGGAACAGAAACAGACTGGACCCAGGCTATAGTACCATGACAATTCCATTAGGAACAGAAACAGACTGGACCCAGGCTATAGTACCATGACAATTCCATTAGGAACAGAAACAGACTGGACCCAGGCTATAGTACCATGACAATTCCATTAGGAACAGAAACAGACTGGACCCAGGCTATAGTACCATGACAATTCCATAATGAACAGAAACAGACTGGACCCAGGCTATAGTACCATGACAATTCCATTAGGAACAGAAACAGACTGGACCCAGGCTATAGTACCATGACAATTCCATAATGAACAGAAACAGACTGGACCCAGGCTATAGTACCATGACAATTCCATTAGGAACAGAAACAGACTGGACCCAGGCTATAGTACCATGACAATTCCATTAGGAACAGAAACAGACTGGACCCAGGCTATAGTACCATGACAATTCCATTAGGAACAGAAACAGACTGGACCCAGGCTATAGTACCATGACAATTCCATTAACAGAACAGAAACAGACTTCCATGACAATTCCATTAGGAACAGAAACAGACTGGACCCAGGCTATAGTACCATGACAATTCCATTAGGAACAGAAACAGACTGGACCCAGGCTATAGTACCATGACAATTCCATTAGGAACAGAAACAGACTGGACCCAGGCTATAGTACCATGACAATTCCATAATGAACAGAAACAGACTGGACCCAGGCTATAGTACCATGACAATTCCATTAGGAACAGAAACAGACTGGACCCAGGCTATAGTACCATGACAATTCCATAATGAACAGAAACAGACTGGACCCAGGCTATAGTACCATGACAATTCCATAAGAACAGAAACAGACTGGACCCAGGCTATAGTACCATGACAATTCCATTAGGAACAGAAACAGACTGGACCCAGGCTATAGTACCATGACAATTCCATAATGAACAGAAACAGACTGGACCCAGGCTATAGTACCATGACAATTCCATTAGGAACAGAAACAGACTGGACCCAGGCTATAGTACCATGACAATTCCATAATTGGACCCAGAACAATTCCATTAGAAAGAAACAGACTGGACCCAGGCTATAGTACCATGACAATTCCATTAGGAACAGAAACAGACTGGACCCAGGCTATAGTACCATGACAATTCCATTAGGAACAGAAACAGACTGGACCCAGGCTATAGTACCATGACAATTCCATTAGGAACAGAAACAGACTGGACCCAGGCTATAGTACCATGACAATTCCATAATGAACAGAAACAGACTGGACCCAGGCTATAGTACCATGACAATTCCATTAGGAACAGAAACAGACTGGACCCAGGCTATAGTACCATGACAATTCCATTAGGAACAGAAACAGACTGGACCCAGGCTATAGTACCATGACAATTCCATAATGAACAGAAACAGACTGGACCCAGGCTATAGTACCATGACAATTCCATTAGGAACAGAAACAGACTGGACCCAGGCTATAGTACCATGACAATTCCATTAGGAACAGAAACAGACTGGACCCAGGCTATAGTACCATGACAATTCCATAATGAACAGAAACAGACTGGACCCAGGCTATAGTACCATGACAATTCCATTAGGAACAGAAACAGACTGGACCCAGGCTATAGTACCATGACAATTCCATTAGGAACAGAAACAGACTGGACCCAGGCTACAGTACCATGACAATTCCATAATGAACAGAAACAGACTGGACCCAGGCTATAGTACCATGACAATTCCATTAGGAACAGAAACAGACTGGACCCAGGCTATAGTACCATGACAATTCCATAATGAACAGAAACAGACTGGACCCAGGCTATAGTACCATGACAATTCCATTAGAACAGAAACAGACTGGACCCAGGCTATAGTACCATGACAATTCCATTAGAACAGAAACAGACTGGACCCAGGCTATAGTACCATGACAATTCCATTAGGAACAGAAACAGACTGGACCCAGGCTATAGTACCATGACAATTCCATTAGGAACAGAAACAGACTGGACCCAGGCTATAGTACCATGACAATTCCATTAGGAACAGAAACAGACTGGACCCAGGCTATAGTACCATGACAATTCCATAATGAACAGAAACAGACTGGACCCAGGCTATAGTACCATGACAATTCCATTAGAACAATTCCAGGCTATAGTACCATGACAATTCCATTAGAACAGAAACAGACTGGACCCAGGCTATAGTACCATGACAATTCCATTAGGAACAGAAACAGACTGGACCCAGGCTATAGTACCATGACAATTCCATTAGGAACAGAAACAGACTGGACCCAGGCTAAGTACCATGACAATTCCATTAGGAACAGAAACAGACTGGACCCAGGCTACAGTACCATGACAATTCCATAATGAACAGAAACAGACTGGACCCAGGCTACAGTACCATGACAATTCCATTATGGAACAGAAACAGACTGGACCCAGGCTATAGTACCATGACAATTCCATTAGGAACAGAAACAGACTGGACCCAGGCTATAGTACCATGACAATTCCATAATGAACAGAAACAGACTGGACCCAGGCTATAGTACCATGACAATTCCATAATGAACAGAAACAGACTGGACCCAGGCTATAGTACCATGACAATTCCATAATGAACAGAAACAGACTGGACCCAGGCTACAGTACCATGACAATTCCATAATGAACAGAAACAGACTGGACCCAGGCTATAGTACCATGACAATTCCATTAGGAACAGAAACAGACTGGACCCAGGCTATAGTACCATGACAATTCCATTAGGAACAGAAACAGACTGGACCCAGGCTACAGTACCATGACAATTCCATAATGAACAGAAACAGACTGGACCCAGGCTATAGTACCATGACAATTCCATTAGGAACAGAAACAGACTGGACCCAGGCTATAGTACCATGACAATTCCATTAGGAACAGAAACAGACTGGACCCAGGCTATAGTACCATGACAATTCCATAATGAACAGAAACAGACTGGACCCAGGCTACAGTACCAGTGCAGAGAAACATACATGTGAATGTTTCTGCAGCTTCACACCCTTAACAATGTTAAACCATGTCTCCCACAGGGACAGCAGTCCCAGCATGGTGTACGTCATCCTCGGAGTCTGGACGTGGAGTATGTTCCAGTTTCCTCTCCACCTGTCAGGTACTGTGTTTCTCTCCTGGCTCTTCTTATGGTTAGGGTATTGGGCTGTTATACAGGGTCCATTAGTATTGCTCTGTTATACAGGGAATTGCGGTAACCATAATGATATTGCTCTGTTATACAGGGAATTACGGTAACCATAATGTTATTGCTGTGTTATACAGGGAATTATGGTAACCATAATGTTCTTGCTCTGTTATACAGGGAATTATGGTAACCATAATGTTCTTGCTCTGTTTTACAGGGAATTATGGTAACCATAATGTTATTGCTCTGTTATACAGGGAATTATGGTCACCATAATGTTATTGCTGTGTTTTACAGGGAATTATGGTAACCATAATGTTATTGCTCTGTTATACAGGGAATTATGGTAACCATAATGTTATTGCTCTGTTATACAGGGAATTATGGTAACCATAATGTTATTGCTCTGTTATACAGGGAATTATGGTAACCATAATGTTATTGCTCTGTTATACAGGGAATTATGGTAACCATAATGTTATTGCTCTGTTATGTTATTGCTGTGTTATACAGGGTTATTGCTGTGTTATACAGGGAATTATGGTAATAACCATAATGTTATTGCTCTGTTATACAGGGAATTACGGTAACCATAATGTTATTGCTCTGTTCTATAGGGTATTATCAAAATCAAATCATATCAAATTTATTTATATAGTACATCAGCGGCCAAAGGAAGAATTTGCTTTGGGGGTGACCAGTGAGATATACCTGCTGGAGCGTGTGCTATGGGTGGGTGCTGCTATGGTGACCAGTGAGCTGAGATAAGGTGGGGCTTTAGCTAGCAGAGACTTGTAGATGACCTGGAGCCAGTGGGTTTGGCGACGAGTATGTAGTGAGGGCCAGCCAACGAGAGTATACAGTTCGCAGTGGTGGGTAGTATATGGGGCTTTGGTGACAAAACGGATGGCACTGTGATAGACTGCATCCAATTTGTTGAGTAGAGTATTGGAGGCTATTTTGTAAATGAGTCGAAAGCCTTGGCCAGGTCGATGAATACAGCTGCACAGTAATGTCTCTTATCGATGGCGGTTCTGATATCTTTTAGTACCTTGAGCGTGGCTGAGGTGCACCCATGACCAGCTCTGAAACCAGATTGCATAGCGGAGAAGGTACAGTGAGATTCGAAATGGTCAGTAATCTGTTTGTTAACTTGGCTTTCAAAGACCTTAGAAAGGCAGGGTAGAATAGATATAGGTCTGTAGCAGTTTGTGTCTAGAGTGTCTCCCCCCTTTGAAGATGAGGATGACCACGGAAGTTTTCCAATCTTTGGGAATCTCAGACGATACGAAAGAGAGGTTGAACAGGCTGGTAATACGGGTTGCAACAATTTCGGCAATTAATTTTAGAAAGAGGGGGTCCAGATTGTCTAGCCCGGCTGATTTGTAGGGGTCCAGATTTTGCAGCTCTTTCAGAACATCAGCTATCTGGATTTGAGTGAAGGAGAAATAGGGTGTGTGGAGGGTGTGGGGCAGTTGACCAGGGTGGGGTAGGCAGGTGGAAAGCATGGCCAGCCGTAGAGAAATGCTTATTCAAATTCTCAATTATTGTGGATTTATCGGTGGTAACAGTGTTTCCTAGCCTCAGTGCAGTGGGCAGCTGGGAGGAGGTGCTCTTATTCTCCAGAACTTTTTTGAGTTTGTGCTACAGAATACACATTTCTGCTTGCTCTATTATACAGGGAATTATGGTAATGACAATATTTTCCACCAGAAATTCTTGGGACCCCACTGCAAATATATTTATATGTATTTTATTCAGTCAGTATGTATGTATGTATGTACAGTATGTGGCGATATTTAGACACAGATTCTGGATTTCAATGTCACTAACTTATCCCACATGACCAGCTGACCAATGTCTCTTCTCTCCCCAGTGTCTACCTCCAGACCTGATGATTATTCAGAGGGGGACCAGGGTGTGTCTCTGCTGGCCAGACTAAGGACAGATATCTGGAGCATGGTGGAGAGCCTCTTCGTCCAGGACGGTCCCTTCCTGGTGGTCCGCCTCACCCTCATCCTCTACTTCCACGTCATACACCAGATGCTCATCTTCTTCGCCATCAAGAACTTCCTGGTGGTCATTCTGAACTTCTACCGTCTGTTTGCCATCTACTGCGACTACAAGGCTTCAGGTTGATCTGGGGTTATTGTCATGACTTCCTCCGAAGTCGGTCCCTCTCCTTGTTCGGGCGACGTTCGGCGGTCGACGTCACCGGTCTTCTCGCCATCGCCGATCCACCTTTCATTTTCCATTTGTTTTGTCTTGTCTTTCCACACACCTGCTTCCAATTCCATTCATTACATGTTGTTTATTTAACCCTCTGTTCCCCCCCATGTCCTTGTCCGGAATTATGTTTGTAAGTGCTTGTGCACGTTATGCTGGTGTGCGACGGGTTTTTGTACCATTTATTGATTGTTCTGTTTTCCGGTGGTTTTTATGATTAAACTGCGCCGTTGGAAACACTGTTTTTGCTCTCCTGCGAACTGATAAATATCTCTGGGTTAGGGTGATAGAGGGCTGACAGCAGAGGTGTCTGTCTGAACTGATAAATATCTCTGGGTTAGGGTGGTAGAGGGCTGACAGCAGAGGTGTCTGTCTGAACTGATAAATATCTCTGGGTTAGGGTTAGGGATAAATATCTCTGGGTTAGGGAGGGGCTGACAGCAGAGGTGTCTGTCTGAACTGATAAATATCTCTGGGTTAGGGTGGTAGAGGGCTGACAGCAGAGGTGTCTGTCTGAACTGATGAATATCTCTGGGTTAGGGTGGTAGAGGGCTGACAGCAGAGGTGTCTGTCTGAACTGATGAATATCTCTGGGTTAGGGTGGTAGAGGGCTGACAGCAGAGGTGTCTGTCTGAACTGATGAATATCTCTGGGTTAGGGTGGTAGAGGGCTGACAGCAGAGGTGTCTGTCTGAACTGATGAATATCTCTGGGTTAGGGTGGTAGAGGGCTGACAGCAGAGGTGTCTGTCTGAACTGATGAATATCTCTGGGTTAGGGTGGTAGAGGGCTGACAGCAGAGGTGTCTGTCTGAACTGATGAATATCTCTGGGTTAGGGTGGTAGAGGGCTGACAGCAGAGGTGTCTGTCTGAACTGATGAATATCTCTGGGTTAGGGTGGTAGAGGGCTGACAGCAGAGGTGTCTGTCTGAACTGATAAATATCTCTGGGTTAGGGTGGTAGAGGGCTGACAGCAGAGGTGTCTGTCTGAACTGATGAATATCTCTGGGTTAGGGTGGTAGAGGGCTGACAGCAGAGGTGTCTGTCTGAACTGATGAATATCTCTGGGTTAGGGTGGTAGAGGGCTGACAGCAGAGGTGTCTGTCTGAACTGATGAATATCTCTGGGTTAGGGTGGTAGAGGGCTGACAGCAGGAATATCTCTGGGTTACAGCAGCAGAGGTGTCTGTCTGAACTGATGAATATCTCTGGGTTAGGGTGGTAGAGGGCTGACAGCAGAGGTGTCTGTCTGAACTGATGAATATCTCTGGGTTAGGGTGGTAGATGACAGCAGAGGTGTCTGTCTGAACTGATTATCTCTGGGTTAGGGTGGTAGAGGGCTGACAGCAGAGGTGTCTGTCTGAACTGTGAATATCTCTGGGTTAGGGTGGTAGAGGGCTGACAGCAGAGGTGTCTGTCTGAACTGATGAATATCTCTGGGTTAGGGTGGTAGAGGGCTGACAGCAGAGGTGTCTGTCTGAACTGATGAATATCTCTGGGTTAGGGTGGTAGAGGGCTGACAGCAGTCTGTCTGAACTGTGTATCTCTGTCTGAAGAGGGCTGATGAATGTCTCTGGATGAATTAGAGGGCTGACAGCAGAGGTGTCTGTCTGAACTGATGAATATCTCTGGGTTAGGGTGGTAGAGGGCTGACAGCAGAGGTGTCTGTCTGAACTGATGAATATCTCTGGGTTAGGGTGGTAGAGGGCTGACAGCAGAGGTGTCTGTCTGAACTGATGAATATCTCTGGGTTAGGGTGGTAGAGGGCTGACAGCAGAGGTGTCTGTCTGAACTGATGAATATCTCTGGGTTAGGGTGGTAGAGGGCTGACAGCAGAGGTGTCTGTCTGAACTGATGAATATCTCTGGGTTAGGGTGGTAGGACAGCAGAGGTGTCTGTCTGAACTGATGAATATCTCTGGGTTAGGGTGATAGAGGGCTGACAGCAGAGGTGTCTGTCTGAACTGATGAATATCTCTGGGTTAGGGTGGTAGAGGGCTGACAGCAGAGGTGTCTGTCTGAACTGATGAATATCTCTGGGTTAGGGTGGTAGAGGGCTGACAGCAGAGGTGTCTGTCTGAACTGATGAATATCTGAATATGGGTTAGGGTGGTAGAGGGCTGACAGCAGAGGTGTCTGTCTGAACTGATGAATATCTCTGGGTTAGGGTGGTAGAGGGCTGACAGCAGAGGTGTCTGTCTGAACTGATGAATATCTCTGGGTTAGGGTGGTAGAGGGCTGACAGCAGAGGTGTCTGTCTGAACTGATGAATATCTCTGGGTTAGGGTGGTAGAGGGCTGACAGCAGAGGTGTCTGTCTGAACTGATGATCTCTGGGTTAGGGTGGTAGAGGGCTGACAGCAGAGGTGTCTGTCTGAACTGATGAATATCTCTGGGTTAGGGTGGTAGAGGGCTGACAGCAGAGGTGTCTGTCTGAACTGATGAATATCTCTGGGTTAGGGTGGTAGAGGGCTGACAGCAGAGGTGTCTGTCTGAACTGATGAATATCTCTGGGTTAGGGTGGTAGAGGGTCTGACAGCAGAGGTGTCTGTCTGAACTGATGAATATCTCTGGGTTAGGGTGGTAGAGGGCTGACAGCAGAGGTGTCTGTCTGAACTGATGAATATCTCTGGGTTAGGGTGGTAGAGGGCTGACAGCAGAGGTGTCTGTCTGAACTGATGAATATCTCTGGGTTAGGGTGGTAGAGGGCTGACAGCAGAGGTGTCTGTCTGAACTGATGAATATCTCTGGGTTAGGGTGGTAGAGGGCTGACAGCAGAGGTGTCTGTCTGAACTGATGAATATCTCTGGGTTAGGGTGGTAGAGGGCTGACAGCAGAGGTGTCTGTCTGAACTGATAAATATCTCTGGGTTAGGGTGGTAGAGGGCTGACAGCAGAGGTGTCTGTCTGAACTGATGAATATCTCTGGGTTAGGGTGGTAGAGGGCTGACAGCAGAGGTGTCTGTCTGAACTGATGAATATCTCTGGGTTAGGGTGGTAGAGGGCTGACAGCAGAGGTGTCTGTCTGAACTGATGAATATCTCTGGGTTAGGGTGGTAGAGGGCTGACAGCAGAGGTGTCTGTCTGGATTTTTAACAGTCCTTTACCGGCCTGGACTCTTTTAGGCCCGAGGTACAGGACATTTCTGGAGGAACCAGAACTCATTGTGTTGTATTGTTATGTGTGTGTGATCATTTGTTGGTAATACAACACACGCAAAAGAATAGTTGTTTTTTAAGTTCTTTTCAATGTTTTAAGGGTTTATGAAAAGTTTATTTCCATCCTGACTTACATAAGTCCTTTGTATTGGTGTAGACTTGACGGACCAGATGGGACTCATTCCCTCCCAAACCAAAAGGAGAAACCAATGTTTTCTCTGGTAGGCACAACCTACCTGGCACCCCTATAAACAATTACAAGTCAAAACCCTTACAGTGCAGTAATATCTAACAATTTCACAACATATACACACAAATCTAAGTAAAGGATTGGAATATAGAAATATATGGATGAGTAATGTCAGAGCGGCATAGACTAAGAGTGTGTAGGTCGCTCTGGATAAGAGCGTCTGCTAAATGACTTAAATGTAAATGTAAGATATGTAAACATTATTAAAGTGACTAGTGATCCATTTATTAAATTGCCCAATGATTTTGAGTCTGTGTAAGCAGCAGCCTCTCCGTGCTAGTGATGGCTGTTCAACAGTCTGATGGCCTTGAGATAGGTGTTTTTCAGTCTCTCAGTCCCTGCTATGATGTACCTGTACTGACCTCGCCTTCTGGATGGTAATGGGGTGAACAGGCAGTGGCTCGGGTTGTTGTTGTCCTTGACATTTTTGTCCTTCCTGTGACATCTGGTGGTGTAGGTGTCCTGGAGGGCAGGTAGTTTGTCCCCGGTGACGCGTTGTGCAGACCTCACTACCCTCTGGAGAGCCCTGCGGTTGTGGGAGGTGCAGTTTCCGTACCAAGCGGTGATACAGCCCGACAGGATGCTCTCAATTGTGCATCTATAAAAGTTTCTGAGGGTTTTAGGTGCCAAGCTGTTGCACCTTCACCACACTGTGTGGGTGGAACATTTCATTTTTTCAGTGATGCGATGCCTAGGAACTTGAAGCTTTCCACCTTCTCCACTGCGCTCCTGTAGATGTGGATAGGGGGGTGCTCCCTGCTGTTTCCACAATCATCTCCTTTGTTTTGTTGACGTTGAGTGAAAGGTTATTTTCCTGGCACCACACTCCCAGAGCCCTCACCTCCTCCCTGTAGGCTGTCTCGTCCCCCTGTGGGGCCCCAGTGTTGAGGTTCAGTGAAGTGGAGGTGTTGTTACCTACCTTCACCACCTGGGGGTGGCCCGTCAGGAAGTCCAGGACCCAATTGCACAGGGCGGGGCTCAGACCCAGTGCCTCGAGCTTAATGATGAGCTTGGAGTGTCCTGTGGTGTTGAATGCTGACCTGCAGTCAATGAACAGCATTGTTCAGAGGTGTTCCTCTTGTCCAGATGGGAGAAGGCAGTGTGATGGCGATTGCATCGTCTGTGGATCTATTGGGGCGGTAAGCAAATGATTTGTACAGCCTGTGTGGGGAATGTCAGTGAATGGTTTTAATCAGTAGTCAGTATCGCTAGATAGTAGCAACGCTCATAACAGAAGAATGTAATTCCATGTCGTTTTACTATGCTGCATCTTTATTTTATTCAACAGTTTAATGTTTGGCCAAGCGTTGCCTTAGCAGTTCAATCAAGTACTGTACAAATATTTTATCTTTCATTTACAATCTGTAGAAACTATGAGAATAGAACGTTTTCGGAACTTGTTTGAAACATCACAGCACAGTTGAGAAAAAAAATATGACAAATATAAACGAAATGGATGTTGTTCAGAGATAGATGGGAGGGGTTGAGGGGAGCTGAAGGGTGGGACTGGATGGTGGTCAAAGATAGATGGGAGGGGTTGAGGGGAGCTGAAGGGTGGGACTGGATGGTGGTCAGAGATAGATGGGAGGGGTTGAGGGGAGCTGAAGGGTGATTATATATGGGTGGTTATAACATTTTGGAATATACAGTGCATTCAGAACATATTCAGACCCCTTGACTTGTTCCACCTTTTGTTACGTTACAGCCCGTTTTCCTCATCAATCTACACACAATACCCCCTAATGACAAAGAAAAAACAGAAATACCTTAATTATATAAGTATTCAGACCCTTTGCTATGAGACTTGAAATTGATCTCCGGTGCATTCTGTTTCCATTGATCATCCTTGAGATGTTTCTACAACTTGATTAGAGTGAACCTGTGGTAAATTAAATTGATTGGACATGATTTGGAAAGGCACACACCTGTTTATATAAGGTCCCACAGTTGACAGTTCAAGTCAGAGCAAAAACCAAGCCATGAGGTCGAAGGAATTGTCCGTAGAGCTCTGAGAAAGGATTGTGTCGAGGCACAGATCTGGGGAAGGGGTTACCAAAACATTTCTGCAGTATTAGGGGGTCTGAATACTTTTGGAATGCACTGTATAATGTCTCTAACTCTGTCCTCAGTTATGGGAGCTATAATGTCTCTAACTCTGTGGTCTGTTATGGGAGCTATAATGTCTCTGTAACTCTGTGGTCTGTTATGGGAGCTATAATGTCTCTGTAACTCTGTTATCAGTTATGGGAGCTATAATGTCTCTGTAACTCTGGTCTGTTATGGGAGCTATAATGTCTCTGTATGGGAGCTAATGTCTGTAACTCTGGTCTGTTATGGGAGCTATAATGTCTCTGTAACTCTGGTCTGTTATGGGAGCTATAATGTCTCTGTAACTCTGGTCTGTTATGGGAGCTATAATGTTAACTGTGGTCTGTTATGGGAGCTATAATGTCTCTGTAACTCTGGTCTGTTATGGGAGCTATAATGTCTCTGTAACTCTGGTCTGTTATGGGAGCTATAATGTCTCTGTAACTCTGGTCTGTTATGGGAGCTATAATGTCTCTGTAACTCTGGTCTGTTATGGGAGCTATAATGTCTCTGTAACTCTGGTCTGTTATGGGAGCTATAATGTCTCTGTAACTCTGGTCTGTTATGGGAGCTATAATGTCTCTGTAACTCTGGTCTGTTATGGGAGCTGTTAACTCTGGGATGGGAGCTATAATGTCTCTGTAACTCTGTGGTCTGTTATGGGAGCTATAATGTCTCTGTAACTCTGGTCTGTTATGGGAGCTATAATGTCTCTGTAACTCTGGTCTGTTATGGGAGCTATAATGTCTCTGTAACTCTGGTCTGTTATGGGAGCTATAATGTCTCTGTAACTCTGGTCTGTTATGGGAGCTATAATGTCTCTGTAACTCTGGTCTGTTATGGGAGCTATAATGTCTCTGTAACTCTGTCTGTTATGGGAGCTATAATGTCTCTGTAACTCTGGTCTGTTATGGGAGCTATAATGTCTCTGTAACTCTGGTCTGTTATGGGAGCTATAATGTCTCTGTAACTCTGGTCTGTTATGGGAGCTATAATGTCTCTGTAACTCTGGTCTGTTATGGGAGCTATAATGTCTCTGTAACTCTGGTCTGTTATGGGAGCTATAATGTCTCTGTAACTCTGTAACTCTGGTCTGTTATGGGAGCTATAATGTCTCTGTAACTCTGGTCTGTTATGGGAGCTATAATGTCTCTGTAACTCTGGTCTGTTATGGGAGCTATAATGTCTCTGTAACTCTGGTCTGTTATGGGAGCTATAATGTCTCTGTAACTCTGGTCTGTTATGGGAGCTATAATGTCTCTGTAACTCTGGTCTGTTATGGGAGCTATAATGTCTCTGTAACTCTGTGTCTGTTATGGGAGCTATAATGTCTCTGTAACTCTGGTCTGTTATGGGAGCTATAATGTCTCTGTAACTCTGGTCTGTTATGGGAGCTATAATGTCTCTGTAACTCTGGTCTGTTATGGGAGCTATAATGTCTCTGTAACTCTGGTCTGTTATGGGAGCTATAATGTCTCTGTAACTCTGGTCTGTTATGGGAGCTATAATGTCTCTGTAACTCTGGTCTGTTATGGGAGCTATAATGTCTCTGTAACTCTGGTCTGTTATGGGAGCTATAATGTCTCTGTAACTCTGGTCTGTTATGGGAGCTATAATGTCTCTGTAACTCTGTGGTCTGTTATGGGAGCTATAATGTCTCTGTAACTCTGGTCTGTTATGGGAGCTATAATGTCTCTGTAACTCTGGTCTGTTATGGGAGCTATAATGTCTCTGTAACTCTGTAACTCTGTCTGTTATGGGAGCTATAATGTCTCTGTAACTCTGTGGTCTGTTATGGGAGCTATAATGTCTCTGTAACTCTGTCTCTGTAACTCTGTCTGTTATGGGAGCTATAATGTCTCTGTAACTCTGGTCTGTTATGGGAGCTATAATGTCTCTGTAACTCTGGTCTGTTATGGGAGCTATAATGTCTCTGTAACTCTGGTCTGTTATGGGAGCTATAATGTCTCTGTAACTCTGTGTCTGTTATGGGAGCTATAATGTCTCTGTAACTCTGTGGTCTGTTATGGGAGCTATAATGTCTCTGTAACTCTGGTCTGTTATGGGAGCTATAATGTCTCTGTAACTCTGGTCTGTTATGGGAGCTATAATGTCTCTGTAACTCTGGTCTGTTATGGGAGCTATAATGTCTCTGTAACTCTGTGGTCTGTTATGGGAGCTATAATGTCTCTGTAACTCTGGTCTGTTATGGGAGCTATAATGTCTCTGTAACTCTGGTCTGTTATGGGAGCTATAATGTCTCTGTAACTCTGGTCTGTTATGGGAGCTATAATGTCTCTGTAACTCTGTGTCTGTTATGGGAGCTATAATGTCTCTGTAACTCTGTGGTCTGTTATGGGAGCTATAATGTCTCTGTAACTCTGTGTCTGTTATGGGAGCTATAATGTCTCTGTAACTCTGGTCTGTTATGGGAGCTATAATGTCTCTGTAACTCTGGTCTGTTATGGGAGCTATAATGTCTCTGTAACTCTGGTCTGTTATGGGAGCTAATGTTAACTCTGGTTATGGGAGCTATAATGTCTCTGTAACTCTGGTCTGTTATGGGAGCTATAATGTCTCTGTATGGGACTCTGTCTCTCTCTGTTATTATGGGAGCTATAATGTCTCTGTAACTCTGGTCTGTTATGGGAGCTATAATGTCTCTGTAACTCTGTTATGGGAGCTATAATGTCTCTGGTAACTCTGTAACTCTGGTCTGTTATGGGAGCTATAATGTCTCTGTAACTCTGGTCTGTTATGGGAGCTATAATGTCTCTGTAACTCTGGTCTGTTATGGGAGCTATAATGTCTCTGTAACTCTGGTCTGTTATGGGAGCTATAATGTCTCTGTAACTCTGGTCTGTTATGGGAGCTATAATGTCTCTGTAACTCTGGTCTGTTATGGGAGCTATAATGTCTCTGTAACTCTGTCTGTTATGGGAGCTATAATGTCTCTGTAACTCTGGTCTGTTATGGGAGCTATAATGTCTCTGTAACTCTGGTCTGTTATGGGAGCTATAATGTCTCTGTAACTCTGGTCTGTTATGGGAGCTATAATGTCTCTGTAACTCTGGTCTGTTATGGGAGCTATAATGTCTCTCTAACTCTGTGGTCTGTTATGGGAGCTATAATGTCTCTGTAACTCTGGTCTGTTATGGGAGCTATAATGTCTCTGTAACTCTGGTCTGTTATGGGAGCTATAATGTCTCTGTAACTCTGTGGTCTGTTATGGGAGCTATAATGTCTCTGTAACTCTGGTCTGTTATGGGAGCTATAATGTCTCTGTAACTCTGGTCTGTTATGGGAGCTATAATGTCTCTGTAACTCTGGTCTGTTATGGGAGCTATAATGTCTCTGTAACTCTGTGGTCTGTTATGGGAGCTATAATGTCTCTGTAACTCTGGTCTGTTATGGGAGCTCTGTAACTCTGGGTCTGTTATGGGAGCTATAATGTCTCTGTAACTCTGGTCTGTTATGGGAGCTATAATGTCTCTGTAACTCTGGGTCTGTTATGGGAGCTATAATGTCTCTGTAACTCTGTGGTCTGTTATGGGAGCTATAATGTCTCTGTAACTCTGTGGTCTGTTATGTCTGTAACTCTGGTCTGTTATGGGAGCTATAATGTCTCTGTAACTCTGGTCTGTTATGGGAGCTATAATGTCTCTGTAACTCTGGTCTGTTATGGGAGCTATAATGTCTCTGTAACTCTGTGGTCTGTTATGGGAGCTATAATGTCTCTGTAACTCTGGTCTGTTATGGGAGCTATAATGTCTCTGTAACTCTGTGGTCTGTTATGGGAGCTATAATGTCTCTGTAACTCTGGTCTGTTATGGGAGCTATAATGTCTCTGTAACTCTGGTCTGTTATGGGAGCTATAATGTCTCTGTAACTCTGGTCTGTTATGGGAGCTATAATGTCTCTGTAACTCTGGTCTGTTGTTATGGGAGCTATAATGTGGTCTGTTATGGGAGCTAACTCTGTGGTCTGTTATGGGAGCTATAATGTCTCTGTAACTCTGGTCTGTTATGGGAGCTATAATGTCTCTGTAACTCTGGTCTGTTATGGGAGCTATAATGTCTCTAACTCTGTGGTCTGTTATGGGAGCTATAATGTCTCTGTAACTCTGTCCTCAGTTATGGGAGCTATAATGTCTCTGTAACTCTGGTCTGTTATGGGAGCTATAATGTCTCTGTAACTCTGTGGTCTGTTATGGGAGCTATAATGTCTCTGTAACTCTGGTCTGTTATGGGAGCTATAATGTCTCTGTAACTCTGGTCTGTTATGGGAGCTATAATGTCTCTGTAACTCTGGTCTGTTATGGGAGCTATAATGTCTCTGTAACTCTGTGGTCTGTTATGGGAGCTATAATGTCTCTGTAACTCTGGTCTGTTATGGGAGCTATAATGTCTCTGTAACTCTGGTCTGTTATGGGAGCTATAATGTCTCTGTAACTCTGGTCTGTTATGGGAGCTATAATGTCTCTGTAACTCTGGTCTGTTATGTCTCTGGGTCTGTTAGCTATAATGTCTCTGTAACTCTGGTCTGTTATGGGAGCTATAATGTCTCTGTAACTCTGGTTATGGGAGCTATAATGTCTCTGTAACTCTGGTCTGTTATGGGAGCTATAATGTCTCTGTAACTCTGTGTCTGTTATGGGAGCTATAATGTCTCTGTAACTCTGGGTCTGTTATGGGAGCTATAATGCTATAATGTCTCTGTAACTCTGGTCTGTTATGGGAGCTGTAACTCTGGTCTGTTATGGGAGCTATAATGTCTCTGTAACTCTGGTCTGTTATGGGAGCTATAATGTCTCTGTAACTCTGGTCTGTTATGGGAGCTATAATGTCTCTGTAACTCTGGTCTGTTATGGGAGCTATAATGTCTCTGTAACTCTGGTCTGTTATGGGAGCTATAATGTCTCTGTAACTCTGTCCTCAGTTATGGGAGCTATAATGTCTCTGTAACTCTGTGGTCTGTTATGGGAGCTATAATGTCTCTGTAACTCTGGTCTGTTATGGGAGCTATAATGTCTCTGTAACTCTGGTCTGTTATGGGAGCTATAATGTCTCTGTAACTCTGGTCTGTTATGGGAGCTATAATGTCTCTGTAACTCTGTGGTCTGTTATGGGAGCTATAATGTCTCTGTAACTCTGGTCTGTTATGGGAGCTATAATGTCTCTGTAACTCTGGTCTGTTATGGGAGCTATAATGTCTCTGTAACTCTGTGGTCTGTTATATGGGAGCTATAATGTCTCTGTAACTCTGGTCTGTTATGGGAGCTATAATGTCTCTGTAACTCTGGTCTGTTATGGGAGCTATAATGTCTCTGTAACTCTGTGTCTGTTATGGGAGCTATAATGTCTCTGTAACTCTGGTCTGTTATGGGAGCTATAATGTCTCTGTAACTCTGTCTGTTATGGGAGCTATAATGTCTCTGTAACTCTGTCTGTTATGGGAGCTATCTGTTATGGGAGCTATAATGTCTCTGTAACTCTGGTCTGTTATGGGAGCTATAATGTCTCTGTAACTCTGGTCTGTTATGGGAGCTATAATGTCTCTGTAACTCTGGTCTGTTATGGGAGCTATAATGTCTCTGTAACTCTGTGGTCTGTTATGGGAGCTATAATGTCTCTGTAACTCTGTGGTCTGTTATGGGAGCTATAATGTCTCTGTAACTCTGGTCTGTTATGGGAGCTATAATGTCTCTGTAACTCTGTGGTCTGTTATGGGAGCTATAATGTCTCTGTAACTCTGGTCTGTTATGGGAGCTATAATGTCTCTAACTCTGTGGTCTGTTATGGGAGCTATAATGTCTCTAACTCTGTCCTCAGTTATGGGAGCTATAATGTCTCTAACTCTGTGGTCTGTTATGGGTCTCTGTAACTCTGCTGTTATAGCTATAATGTCTCTGTAACTCTGGTCTGTTATGGGAGCTATAATGTCTCTAACTCTGTGGTCTGTTATGGGAGCTATAATGTCTCTGTAACTCTGGTCTGTTATGGGAGCTATAATGTCTCTGTAACTCTGTGGTCTGTTATGGGAGCTATAATGTCTCTGTAACTCTGTGTCTGTTATGGGAGCTATAATGTCTCTGTAACTCTGGTCTGTTATGGGAGCTATAATGTCTCTGTAACTCTGTGGTCTGTTATGGGAGCTATAATGTCTCTGTAACTCTGTGGTCTGTTATGGGAGCTATAATGTCTCTGTAACTCTGGTCTGTTATGGGAGCTATAATGTCTCTAACTCTGGTCTGTTATGGGAGCTATAATGTCTCTGTAACTCTGGTCTGTTATGGGAGCTATAATGTCTCTGTAACTCTGGTCTGTTATGGGAGCTATAATGTCTCTGTAACTCTGGTCTGTTATGGGAGCTATAATGTCTCTGTAACTCTGGTCTGTTATGGGAGCTATAATGTCTCTGTAACTCTGGTCTGTTATGGGAGCTATAATGTCTCTGTAACTCTGGTCTGTTATGGGAGCTATAATGTCTCTGTAACTCTGGTCTGTTATGGGAGCTATAATGTCTCTAACTCTGGTCTGTTATGGGAGCTATAATGTCTCTGTAACTCTGGTCTGTTATGGGAGCTATAATGTCTCTGTAACTCTGGTCTGTTATGGGGGAGCTATAATGTCTCTGTAACTCTGGTCTGTTATGGGAGCTATAATGTCTCTGTTATGGGAGCTCTGGTCTGTCTGTTATGGGAGCTATAATGTCTCTGTAACTCTGTGGTCTGTTATGGGAGCTATAATGTCTCTGTAACTCTGGTCTGTTATGGGAGCTAGTCTCTGTAACTCTGTCTGTTATGGGAGCTATAATGTCTCTCTAACTCTGTTCTGTTATGGGAGCTATAATGTCTCTGTAACTCTGTGGTCTGTTATGGGAGCTATAATGTCTCTGTAACTCTGTGGTCTGTTATGGGAGCTATAATGTCTCTGTAACTCTGGTCTGTTATGGGAGCTATAATGTCTCTGTAACTCTGTGGTCTGTTATGGGAGCTATAATGTCTCTGTCTGTTAACTCTGTAACTCTGTGGTCTGTTATGGGAGCTATAATGTCTCTGTAACTCTGGTCTGTTATGGGAGCTATAATGTCTCTGTAACTCTGTGGTCTGTTATGGGAGCTATAATGTCTCTGTAACTCTGGTCTGTTATGGGAGCTATAATGTCTCTGTAACTCTGGTCTGTTATGGGAGCTATAATGTCTCTGTAACTCTGGTCTGTTATGGGAGCTATAATGTCTCTGTAACTCTGGTCTGTTATGGGAGCTATAATGTCTCTGTAACTCTGTGTCTGTTATGGGAGCTATAATGTCTCTGTAACTCTGGTCTGTTATGGGAGCTATAATGTCTCTGTAACTCTGGTCTGTTATGGGAGCTATAATGTCTCTGTAACTCTGGTCTGTTATGGGAGCTATAATGTCTCTGTAACTCTGTGGTCTGTTATGGGAGCTATAATGTCTCTGTAACTCTGGTCTGTTATGGGAGCTATAATGTCTCTGTAACTCTGTGGTCTGTTATGGGAGCTATAATGTCTCTGTAACTCTGGTCTGTTATGGGAGCTATAATGTCTCTGTAACTCTGTGGTCTGTTATGGGAGCTATAATGTCTCTGTAACTCTGGTCTGTTATGGGAGCTATAATGTCTCTGTAACTCTGTGGTCTGTTATGGGAGCTATAATGTCTCTGTAACTCTGGTCTGTTATGGGAGCTATAATGTCTCTGTAACTCTGGTCTGTTATGGGAGCTATAATGTCTCTAACTCTCTGGTCTGTTATGGGAGCTATAATGTCTCTGTAACTCTGGTCTGTTATGGGAGCTATAATGTCTCTGTAACTCTGGTCTGTTATGGGAGCTATAATGTCTCTGGTCTGTTATGGGAGCTATAATGTCTCTGTAACTCTGTGTCTGTTATGGGAGCTATAATGTCTCTGTAACTCTGGTCTGTTATGGGAGCTATAATGTCTCTGTAACTCTGTGGTCTGTTATGGGAGCTATAATGTCTCTGTAACTCTGGTCTGTTATGGGAGCTATAATGTCTCTGTAACTCTGGTCTGTTATGGGAGCTATAATGTCTCTGTAACTCTGGTCTGTTATGGGAGCTATAATGTCTCTGTAACTCTGGTCTGTTATGGGAGCTATAATGTCTCTGTAACTCTGGTCTGTTATGGGAGCTATAATGTCTCTGTAACTCTGTCTGTTATGGGAGCTATAATGTCTCTGTAACTCTGGTCTGTTATGGGAGCTATAATGTCTCTGTAACTCTGGTCTGTTATGGGAGCTATAATGTCTCTGTAACTCTGTGGTCTGTTATGGGAGCTATAATGTCTCTGTAACTCTGGTCTGTTATGGGAGCTATAATGTCTCTGTAACTCTGGTCTGTTATGGGAGCTATAATGTCTCTGTAACTCTGGTCTGTTATGGGAGCTATAATGTCTCTGTAACTCTGGTCTGTTATGGGAGCTATAATGTCTCTGTAACTCTGTGGTCTGTTATGGGAGCTATAATGTCTCTGTAACTCTGGTCTGTTATGGGAGCTATAATGTCTCTGTAACTCTGGTCTGTTATGGGAGCTCTGTTAACTCTGGGTTATGGGAGCTATAATGTCTCTGTAACTCTGGTCTGTTATGGGAGCTATAATGTCTCTGTAACTCTGGTCTGTTATGGGAGCTATAATGTCTCTGTAACTCTGGGTCTGTTATGGGAGCTATAATGTCTCTGTAACTCTGGGTCTGTTATGGGAGCTATAATGTCTCTGTAACTCTGGTCTGTTATGGGAGCTATAATGTCTCTGTAACTCTGTCCTCAGTTATGGGAGCTATAATGTCTCTGTAACTCTGGTCTGTTATGGGAGCTATAATGTCTCTGTAACTCTGTGGTCTGTTATGGGAGCTATAATGTCTCTGTAACTCTGGTCTGTTATGGGAGCTATAATGTCTCTGTAACTCTGGTCTGTTATGGGAGCTATAATGTCTCTGTAACTCTGGTCTGTTATGGGAGCTATAATGTCTCTGTAACTCTGTGGTCTGTTATGGGAGCTATAATGTCTCTGTAACTCTGGTCTGTTATGGGAGCTATAATGTCTCTAACTCTGTGGTCTGTTATGGGAGCTATAATGTCTCTGTAACTCTGTGTCTGTTATGGGAGCTATAATGTCTCTGTAACTCTGGTCTGTTATGGGAGCTATAATGTCTCTGTAACTGGTGGTCTGTTATGGGAGCTATAATGTCTCTGTAACTCTGGTCTGTTATGGGAGCTATAATGTCTCTGTAACTCTGGTCTGTTATGGGAGCTATAATGTCTCTGTAACTCTGGTCTGTTATGGGAGCTATAATGTCTCTGTAACTCTGGTCTGTTATGGGAGCTATAATGTCTCTGTAACTCTGTGGTCTGTTATGGGAGCTATAATGTCTCTGTAACTCTAATGTCTCTGGTCTGTTATGGGAGCTATAATGTCTCTGTAACTCTGGTCTGTTATGGGAGCTATAATGTCTCTGTAACTCTGGTCTGTTATGGGAGCTATAATGTCTCTGTAACTCTGGTCTGTTATGGGAGCTATAATGTCTCTGTAACTCTGGTCTGTTATGGGAGCTATAATGTCTCTGTAACTCTGGTCTGTTATGGGAGCTATAATGTCTCTGTAACTCTGGTCTGTTATGGGAGCTATAATGTCTCTGTAACTCTGGTCTGTTATGGGAGCTATAATGTCTCTGTAACTCTGTGGTCTGTTATGGGAGCTATAATGTCTCTGTAACTCTGGTCTGTTATGGGAGCTATAATGTCTCTGTAACTCTGGTCTGTTATGGGAGCTATAATGTCTCTGTAACTCTGGTCTGTTATGGGAGCTATAATGTCTCTGTAACTCTGGGGAGCTCTGTTATGGGAGCTATAATGTCTCTGTAACTCTGGGTCTGTTATGGGAGCTATAATGTCTCTGTAACTCTGGTCTGTTATGGGAGCTATAATGTCTCTGTAACTCTGGTCTGTTATGGGAGCTATAATGTCTCTGTAACTCTGGTCTGTTATGGGAGCTATAATGTCTCTGTAACTCTGGTCTGTTATGGGAGCTATAATGTCTCTGTAACTCTGGTCTGTTATGGGAGCTATAATGTCTCTGTAACTCTGTGGTCTGTTATGGGAGCTATAATGTCTCTGTAACTCTGGTCTGTTATGGGAGCTATAATGTCTCTGTAACTCTGGTCTGTTATGGGAGCTATAATGTCTCTGTAACTCTGTGGTCTGTTATGGGAGCTATAATGTCTCTGTAACTCTGTGGTCTGTTATGGGAGCTATAATGTCTCTGTAACTCTGGTCTGTTATGGGAGCTATAATGTCTCTGTAACTCTGGTCTGTTATGGGAGCTATAATGTCTCTGTAACTCTGTGCTCTGTTATGGGAGCTATAATGTCTCTGTAACTCTGTGGTCTGTTATGGGAGCTATAATGTCTCTGTAACTCTGTCCTCAGTTATGGGAGCTATAATGTCTCTGTAACTCTGGTCTGTTATGGGAGCTATAATGTCTCTGTAACTCTGTGGTCTGTTATGGGAGCTATAATGTCTCTGTAACTCTGGTCTGTTATGGGAGCTATAATGTCTCTGTAACTCTGGTCTGTTATGGGAGCTATAATGTCTCTGTAACTCTGGTCTGTTATGGGAGCTATAATGTCTCTGTAACTCTGTTATGGTCTGTTATGGGAGTCTCTGTAACTAATGTCTCTGTAACTCTGGTCTGTTATGGGAGCTATAATGTCTCTGTAACTCTGTGTCTGTTATGGGAGCTATAATGTCTCTGTAACTCTGGTCTGTTATGGGAGCTATAATGTCTCTGTAACTCTGTGTCTGTTATGGGAGCTATAATGTCTCTGTAACTCTGGTCTGTTATGGGAGCTATAATGTCTCTGTAACTCTGTCCTCAGTTATGGGAGCTATAATGTCTCTAACTCTCTGGTCTGTTATGGGAGCTATAATGTCTCTGTAACTCTGGTCTGTTATGGGAGCTATAATGTCTCTGTAACTCTGGTCTGTTATGGGAGCTATAATGTCTCTGTAACTCTGGTCTGTTATGGGAGCTATAATGTCTCTGTAACTCTGTGGTCTGTTATGGGAGCTATAATGTCTCTGTAACTCTGGTCTGTTATGGGAGCTATAATGTCTCTGTAACTCTGTGGTCTGTTATGGGAGCTATAATGTCTCTGTAACTCTGTGGTCTGTTATGGGAGCTATAATGTCTCTGTAACTCTGGTCTGTTATGGGAGCTATAATGTCTCTAACTCTCTGGTCTGTTATGGGAGCTATAATGTCTCTGTAACTCTGGTCTGTTATGGGAGCTATAATGTCTCTGTAACTCTGTGGTCTGTTATGGGAGCTATAATGTCTCTGTAACTCTGGTCTGTTATGGGAGCTATAATGTCTCTGTAACTCTGGTCTGTTATGGGAGCTATAATGTCTCTGTAACTCTGTCCTCAGTTATGGGAGCTATAATGTCTCTGTAACTCTGGTCTGTTATGGGAGCTATAATGTCTCTGTAACTCTGGTCTGTTATGGGAGCTATAATGTCTCTGTAACTCTGGTCTGTTATGGGAGCTATAATGTCTCTGTAACTCTGGTCTGTTATGGGAGCTATAATGTCTCTGTAACTCTGTGGTCTGTTATGGGAGCTATAATGTCTCTGTAACTCTGGTCTGTTATGGGAGCTATAATGTCTCTGTAACTCTGGTCTGTTATGGGAGCTATAATGTCTCTGTAACTCTGGTCTGTTATGGGAGCTATAATGTCTCTGTAACTCTGTGGTCTGTTATGGGAGCTATAATGTCTCTGTAACTCTGTGGTCTGTTATGGGAGCTATAATGTCTCTGTAACTCTGGTCTGTTATGGGAGCTATAATGTCTCTGTAACTCTGGTCTGTTATGGGAGCTATAATGTCTCTGTAACTCTGGTCTGTTATGGGAGCTATAATGTCTCTGTAACTCTGGTCTGTTATGGGAGCTATAATGTCTCTGTAACTCTGGTCTGTTATGGGAGCTATAATGTCTCTGTAACTCTGGTCTGTTATGGGAGCTATAATGTCTCTGTAACTCTGGTCTGTTATGGAGCTATAATGTCTCTGTAACTCTGGTCTGTTATGGGAGCTATAATGTCTCTAACTCTGTGGTCTGTTATGGGAGCTATAATGTCTCTGTAACTCTGGTCTGTTATGGGAGCTATAATGGAATGTAGGACTGAACAAATCACCAGACTTCAAAGCCTTGTTTATAACAAGATGTTAACAGCTGATTGGCTTCAGTTGAAGTTGTTTACTCTTCACTTCCTGAATAATTAGCTGGGTTGAAGTCATTCAACACAATCCTATATTAAGTTCTGTTTTTGTGAAATGGGTTTTTATTTGATATGAAGTGGAGTTGATAGTTACCTGCAATCTGACATTAATGTAGCCTTTCTTCTGTAAATAAAGCATTGGTGAATTCCATGACAAATCTGCTTATCAGAATGTCTGTTGGGAAATCAAGATGGTCATATATCAAACGGAAATACAATTCCATTCTGACCTCTCATGTACACTTTGTCTTCAAAACATTAGGAACACCTGCTCTTTCCATGACAGACTGACCAGATGAATCCAGGTGAACTCTATGATCCCTTATTGATGTCACATCTACTTCAATCAGGGAGGAGACAGGTTAAATAAGGATTTTTAAGCCTTGAGACAATTGAGACACGGATACACAGAGGGTGAATGGGCAAGACAACAGATGTAAGTGCCTTTGAACGGGATGTGGTAGTAGGTGCCAGACGCATCAGTTTGAGTCATGAGCAGCAATGCTGCTGGGTTTTTTTTCACACTCAACACTTTCCTGTGTGGATCAAGAATGGTTAACCACCCAAAATATATCCAGCCAACTTGATACAACTGTGGGAAGCATTGGAGTCAACATGGGTCAGCATCCCTGTGGAACGCTTTTATCAACCTCTAGAGTCCATGCCCTGATGACTTGAGGCTGTTCTGAGGGCAAAACTGGGTGCAATTCCTTATTGGGAATCTTAGGTTCCTAATGTTTTGTACACTCAGTGAAGATGTAGGACAGAATCATTATACTGTTGAAGGAAAAGTAATGATATGATCTGTCCTCCAGGAGGAGGAATGGGTAGTAATGATAATAGTAATGACATCATCTGTCCTCCAGGAGGAGGTATGGTCACTAAACAACAATAGTAATGACATCATCTGTCCTCCAGGAGGAGGTATGGTCACTAAACAACAATAGTAATGACATCATCTGTCCTCCAGGAGGAGGTATGGTCACTAAGCAACAATAATAATGACATCATCTGTCCTCCAGGAGGAGGTATTGGGTCACTAAACAACAATAGTAATAACATCATCTGTCCTCCAGGAGGAGGTATGGTCACTAAACAACAATAGTAATGACATCATCTGTCCTCCAGGAGGAGGTATGGGTCACTAAACAACAATAGTAAGGAGGAGGTATGGTCACTAAACAACAATAGTAATGACATCATCTGTCCTCCAGGAGGAGGTATGGTCACTAAGCAACAATAATAATGACATCATCTGTCCTCCAGGAGGAGGTATGGGTCACTAAGCAACAATAGTAATGACATCATCTGTCCTCCAGGAGGAGGTATGGTCACTAAAAAACAATAGTAATGACATCATCTGTCCTCCAGGAGGAGGTATGGTCACTAAACAACAATAGTAATGACATCATCTGTCCTCCAGGAGGAGGTATGGGTCACTAAACAACAATAGTAATAACATCTGTCCTCCAAGAGGTATAGATCACTAAACAACAATAGTAATGACATCATCTGTCCTCCAGGAGGAGGTATGGTCACTAAAAAACAATAGTAATGACATCATCTGTCCTCCAGGAGGAGGTATGGTCACTAAACAACAATAGTAATGACATCCTGTCCTCCAGGAGGAGGTATGGTCACTAAACAACAATAGTAATGACATCTGTCCTCCAGGAGGTATGGGTCACTAAACAACAATAGTAATGACATCCTGTCCTCCAGGAGGAGGTATGGGTCACTAAACAACAATAGTAATGACATCATCTGTCCTCCAGGAGGAGGTATGGTCACTAAACAACAATAGTAATGACATCATCTGTCCTCCAGGAGGAGGTATGGTCACTAAACAACAATAGTAATGACATCATCTGTCCTCCAGGAGGAGGTATGGTCACTAAACAACAATAGTAATGACATCTGTCCTCCAGGAGGTATGGGTCACTAAACAACAATAGTAATGACATCATCTGCCCTCCAGGAGGATGTATGGGTCACTAAACAACAATAGTAATGACATCATCTGTCCTCCAGGAGGAGGTATGGTCACTAAACAACAATAGTAATGACATCATCTGTCCTCCAGGAGGAGGTATGGGTCACTAAACAACAATAGTAATGACATCATCTGTCCTCCAGGAGGAGGTATGGTCACTAAGCAACAATAATAATGACATCATCTGTCCTCCAGGAGGAGGTATTGGGTCACTAAACAACAATAGTAATAACATCATCTGTCCTCCAGGAGGAGATATGGTCACTAAACAACAATAGTAATGACATCATCTGTCCTCCAGGAGGAGGTATGGGTCACTAAACAACAATAGTAATAACATCTGTCCTCCAAGAGGTATAGATCACTAAACAACAATAGTAATGACATCATCTGTCCTCCAGGAGGAGGTATGGTCACTAAAAAACAATAGTAATGACATCATCTGTCCTCCAGGAGGAGGTATGGTCACTAAACAACAATAGTAATGACATCCTGTCCTCCAGGAGGATTTATGGTCACTAAACAACAATAGTAATGACATCTGTCCTCCAGGAGGTATGGGTCACTAAACAACAATAGTAATGACATCATCTGTCCTCCAGGAGGAGGTATGGGTCACTAAACAACAATAGTAATGACATCATCTGTCCTCCAGGAGGAGGTATGGTCACTAAACAACAATAGTAATGACATCATCTGTCCTCCAGGAGGAGGTATGGTCACTAAACAACAATAGTAATAACATCATCTGTCCTCCAGGAGGAGGTATGGGTCACTAAACAACAATAGTAATGACATCTGTCCTCCAGGAGGTATGGGTCACTAAACAACAATAGTAATAACATCATCTGTCCTCCAGGAGGTATGGGTCACTAAACAACAATAGTAATGACATCATCTGTCCTCCAGAAGGAGGTATGAGTCACTAAACAACAATAGTAATGACATCATCTGTCCTCCAGGAGGAGGTATGGGTCACTAAATAACAATAGTAATGACATCATCTGTCCTCCAGGAGGAGGTATGGATCACTAAACAACAATAGTAATGACATCATCTGTCCTCCAGGAGGAGGTATGGTCACTAAACAACAATAGTAATGACATCATCTGTCCTCCAGGAGGAGGTATGGGTCACTAAACAACAATAGTAATGACATCATCTGTCCTCCAGGAGGAGGTATGGTCACTAAACAACAATAGTAATGACATCATCTGTCCTCCAGGAGGAGGTATGGATCACTAAACAACAATAGTAATGACATCATCTGTCCTCCAGGAGGAGGTATGGTCACTAAACAACAATAGTAATGACATCATCTGTCCTCCAGGAGGAGGTATGGTCACGAAACAACAATAGTAATGACATCATCTGTCCTCCAGGAGGAGGTATGGGTCACGAAACAACAATAGTAATGACATCATCTGTCCTCCAGGAGGAGGTATGGGTAACTAAACAACAATAGTAATGACATCATCTGTCCTCCAGGAGGAGGTATGGGTCACTAAACAACAAGGCCACATTAGCTAAGTTACAGTTATAATTCATTCTACAGAGTACATAAATATTTTGTGTCTGAATACAAAATCAAACAGTACAGTAGACTGTTACATCATACAGTACAGTAGACTGCTACATCACACAGTACAGTAGACTGCTACATCATACAGTACAGTAGACTGCTACATCATACAGTAGACTGCTACATCATACAGTACAGTAGACTGCTACGTCATACAGTACAGTAGACTGCTACATCATACAGTAGACTGATACATCATACAGTACAGTAGACTGCTACATCATACAGTACAGTAGACTGATACATCATACAGTACAGTAGACTGATACATCATACAGTACAGTAGACTGCTACATCACACAGTACAGTAGACTGCTTCATCACACAGTACAGTAGACTGCTACATCATACAGTACAGTAGACTGCTACATCATACAGTAGACTGATACATCATACAGTACAGTAGACTGCTACGTCATACAGTACAGTAGACTGATACATCATACAGTAGAGTAGACTGTTACATCATACAGTAGACTGCTACATCATACAGTACAGTAGACTGCTACATCATACATTAGACTGATAAATCATACAGCACAGTAGACTGATACATCATACAGTACAGTAGACTGCTACATCATACAGTAGACTGATACATCATACAGTACAGTAGAATGCTACATCATACAGTACAGTAGATTGATACATCATACAGTAGAGTAGACTGTTACATCATACAGTAGACTGCAACATCATACAGTACAGTAGACTGCTACATCATACAGTAGACTGATAAATCATACAGCACAGTAGACTGATACATCATACAGTACAGTAGACTGTTATATCATACAGTACAGTAGACTGTTACATCATACCGTAGACTGCTACATCATACAGTAGACTGCTACATCATACAATACAGTAGACTGCAACATCATACAGTACAGTAGACTGATACATCATACAGTAGACTGATACATCATTCAGTACAGTAGACTGTTACATCATACAGTAGACTGCAACATCATACAGTACAGTAGACTGCTACATCATACAGTAGACTGATAAATCATACAGCACAGTAGACTGATACATCATACAGTACAGTAGACTGTTATATCATACAGTACAGTAGACTGTTACATCATACCGTAGACTGCTACATCATACAGTACAGTAGACTGTTACATCATACAGTACAGTAGACTGATACAACATACAGTACAGTAAACTGCTACATCATACAGTACAGCAGACTGATACATCATACAGTAGACTGCTACATCATACAGTACTATAGACTGCTACATCAGACAGTACAGTAAACTGCTACATCATACAGTATAGTAGACTGTTACATCTAACAGTACAGTAGACTGCTACATCATACAGTACAGTAGATTGATACATCATACAGTACAGTAGACTGCTACATCATACATTACAGTACACTGCTACATCATACAGTAGACTGATACATCATACAGTACAGTAGACTGATACATCATACATTACAGTACACTGCTACATCATACAGTACAGTAGACTGAAACATCATACAGTAGACTGCTACATCATACAGTACACTGCTACATCATACAGTACAGTAGACTGATACATCATACATTACAGTACACTGCTACATCATACAGTACAGTAGACTGAAACATCATACAGTAGACTGCTACATCATACAGTACAGTAGACTGAAACATCATACAGTAGACTGCTACATCATACAGTAGACTGATACATCATACAGTACAGTAGACTGATACATCATACACTAGACTGATACATCATACAGTACAGTAGAATGCTACAACATACAGTAGACTGATACATCATACAGTAGACTGCTACATCATACAGTAGACTGCTACATCATACAGTAGACTGTTATATCATACAGTAAAGTAGACTGCTACACCATACATTACAGTACACTGCTAAATCATACAGTCGACTGCTACATCATACATTACAGTACACTGCTACATCATACAGTAGACTTTTACATCATACAGTAGACTGTTACATCATACAGTAGACTGCTACATCATACAGTACAGTAGACTGTTACATCATACAGTACAGTAGACTGATACATCATACAGTACAGTAGACTGATACATCATACAGTAGACTGCTACATCATACAGTACAGTAGACTGATACATCATACAGTATAGTAGACTGTTACATCATTCAGTACAGTAGACTGATACATCATACAGTACAGTAGACTGATACATCATACAGTACAGTAGACTGCTACATCATACATTACAGTAGACTGATACATCATACAGTACAGTAGACTGATACATCATAGAGTAGACTGCTACATCATACAGTAGACTGATACATCATACATTACAGTACACTGCTACATCATACAGTACAGTAGACTGATACATCATAGAGTAGACTGCTACATCATACAGTAGACTGTTATATCATACAGTACAGTAGACTGTCACATCATACAGTACAGTAGAGTGCTACATCATACAGTACAGTAGACTGTTACATCATACAGTACAGTAGAGTGCTACATCATACAGTACAGTAGACTGTTACATCATACAGTACAGTAGACTGCTACATCATACAGTACAGTAGACTGCTACATCATACAGTAGAATGCTACATCATACAGTAGACTGATACATCATACAGTACGGTAGAATGCTACAACATACAGTAGACTGATACATCATACAGTACAGTAGACTGCTACATCATACAGTAGACTGCTACATCATACAGTACAGTAGACTGATACATCATACAGTACAGTAGAATGCTACAACATACAATAGACTTATACATCATACAGTACAGTAGACTGCTACATCATACAGTAGACTGCTACATCATACAGTAGACTGTTATATCATACAGTACAGTAGACTGCTACACCATACATTACAGTACACTGCTAAATCATACAGTCGACTGCTACATCATACATTACAGTACACTGATCTGTCATAGTAGACATCATACAGTACAGTAGACTGATACATCATACAGTACAGTAGACTGATACATCATACATTACAGTACACTGCTACATCATACAGTAGACTGCTACATCATACATCATACAGTAGACTGTTACATCATACAGTAGACTGATACATCATACAGTAGACTGCTACATCATACAGTACTGCTAGTAGACTGCTACATCATACAGTAGACTGTTACATCATACAGTACAGTAGACTGATACATCATACAGTACAGTAAACTGCTACATCATACAGTACAGCAGACTGATACATCATACAGTAGACTGCAACATCATACAGTACAGTAGACTGCTACATCATACAGTACAGTAAACTGCTACATCATACAGTATAGTAGACTGTTACATCATACAGTATAGTAGACTGATACATCATACAGTACAGTAGACTGCTACATCATACAGTACAGTAGACTGATACATCATACTTTACAGTACACTGCTACATATTACAGTAGACTGCTACATCATACAGTAGACTGATACATCATACAGTACAGTAGACTGATACATCATACAGTACAGTAGACTGATACATCATACAGTACAGTACACTGCTACATCATACAGTACAGTAGACTGATACATCATACAGTAGACTGCTACATCATACAGTAGACTGATACATCATACAGTACAGTAGACTGTTATATCATACAGTACAGTAGACTGTTACATCATACATTAGACTGATACATCATACAGTAGACTGCTACATCATACAGTAGACTGATACATCATACAGTACAGTAGACTGCTACATCATACAGTAGAATGCTACATCATACAGTAGACTGATAAATCATACAGCACAGTAGACTGATACATCATACAGTACAGTAGACTGTTATATCATACAGTACAGTAGACTGTTACATCATACAGTAGACTGCTACATCATACAGTACAGTAGACTGTTACATCATACAGTACAGTAGACTGATACATCATACAGTACAGTAGACTGCTACATCATACAGTACAGTAGACTGCTACATCATACAGTACAGTAGACTGCTACATCATACAGTAGACTGATACATCATACAGTACAGTAGACTGCTACGTCATACAGTACAGTAGACTGATACATCATACAGTAGAGTAGACTGTTACATCATACAGTAGACTGCAACATCATACAGTACAGTAGACTGCTACATCATACAGTAGACTGATAAATCATACAGCACAGTAGACTGATACATCATACAGTACAGTAGACTGTTATATCATACAGTACAGTAGACTGTTACATCATACAGACTGCTACATCATACAGTAGACTGCTACATCATACAGTACAGTAGACTGCAACATCATACAGTACAGTAGACTGATACATCATACAGTACAGTACACTGCACATCATACATCATACAGTAGACTGCAACATCATACAGTACAGTAGACTGCTACATCATACAGTAGACTGTTATATCATACAGTACAGTAGACTGTTACATCATACATAGACTGCTACATCATACAGTACAGTAGACTGCTACATCATACAGTAGACTGTATCATACAGTACAGTAGACTGTTACATCATACAGTAGACTGCTACATCATACAGTACAGTAGACTGTTACATCATACAGTACAGTAGACTGATACATCATACAGTATAGTAGACTGTTACATCTAACAGTACAGTAGACTGCTACATCATACAGTACAGTAGATTGATACATCATACAGTACAGTAGACTGCTACATCATACAGTACAGTACACTGCTACATCATACAGTAGACTGATACATCATACAGTACAGTAGACTGATACATCATACATTACAGTACACTGCTACATCATACAGTACAGTAGACTGAAACATCATACAGTAGACTGCTACATCATACAGTACACTGCTACATCATACAGTACAGTAGACTGATACATCATACATTACAGTACACTGCTACATCATACAGTACAGTAGACTGAAACATCATACAGTAGACTGCTACATCATACAGTACAGTAGACTGAAACATCATACAGTATGCACATCATACAGTAGACTGATACATCATACAGTACAGTAGACTGATACATCATACACTAGACTGATACATCATACAGTACAGTAGAATGCTACAACATACAGTAGACTGATACATCATACAGTAGACTGCTACATCATACAGTAGACTGCTACATCATACAGTAGACTGTTATATCATACAGTAAAGTAGACTGCTACATCATACAGTACACTGCTAAATCATACAGTCGATGCTACATCATACATTACAGTACACTGCTACATCATACAGTAGACTGTTACTCATACATCATCATACAGTACAGTAGACTGTTACATCATACAGTACAGTAGACTGATACATCATACAGTACAGTAGACTGATACATCATACAGTAGACTGCTACATCATACAGTACAGTAGACTGATACATCATACAGTATAGTAGACTGTTACATCATTCAGTACAGTAGACTGATACATCATACAGTACAGTAGACTGATACATCATACAGTACAGTAGACAGTAGACTGATACATCATACAGTACAGTAGACTGATACATCATAGAGTAGACTGCTACATCATACAGTAGACTGATACATCATACATTACAGTACACTGCTACATCATACAGTACAGTAGACTGATACATCATACTGCTACATCATACAGTAGACTGTTATATCATACAGTACAGTAGACTGTCACATCATACAGTACAGTAGAGTGCTACATCATACAGTACAGTAGACTGATACATCATACAGTACAGTACACTGCTACATCATACAGTACAGTAGACTGACACATCATACAGTAGACTGCTACATCATACAGTACAGTAGACTGATACATCATACAGTACAGTAGACTGATACATCATACAGTACAGTAGACTGATACATCATACAGTACAGTACACTGCTACATCATACAGTACAGTAGACTGATACATCATACAGTAGACTGCTACATCATACAGTAGACTGATACATCATACAGTACAGTAGACTGTTATATCATACAGTACAGTAGACTGTTACATCATACATTAGACTGATACATCATACAGTAGACTGCTACATCATACAGTAGACTGATACATCATACAGTACAGTAGACTGCTACATCATACAGTAGAATGCTACATCATACAGTAGACTGATAAATCATACAGCACAGTAGACTGATACATCATACAGTACAGTAGACTGTTATATCATACAGTACAGTAGACTGTTACATCATACCGTAGACTGCTACATCATACAGTACAGTAGACTGATACATCATACAGTACAGTAGACTGATACATCATACAGTACAGTAAACTGCTACATCATACAGTACAGTAGACTGCTACATCATACAGTACAGTAGACTGCTACATCATACAGTAGACTGATACATCATACAGTACAGTAGAATGCTACATCATACAGTACAGTAGATTGATACATCATACAGTAGAGTAGACTGTTACATCATACAGTAGACTGCAACATCATACAGTACAGTAGACTGCTACATCATACAGTAGACTGATAAATCATACAGCACAGTAGACTGATACATCATACAGTACAGTAGACTGTTATATCATACAGTACAGTAGACTGTTACATCATACCGTAGACTGCTACATCATACAGTAGACTGCTACATCATACAATACAGTAGACTGCAACATCATACAGTACAGTAGACTGATACATCATACAGTAGACTGATACATCATTCAGTACAGTAGACTGTTACATCATACAGTAGACTGCAACATCATACAGTACAGTAGACTGCTACATCATACAGTAGACTGTTAAATCATACAGTACAGTAGACTGTACATCATACAGTAGACTGCTACATCATACAGTACAGTAGACTGCTACATCATACAGTAGACTGTTATATCATACAGTACAGTAGACTGTTACATCATACAGTAGACTGCTACATCATACAGTACAGTAGACTGTTACATCATACAGTACAGTAGACTGATACATCATACAGTATAGTAGACTGTTACATCTAACAGTACAGTAGACTGCTACATCATACAGTACAGTAGATTGATACATCATACAGTACAGTAGACTGCTACATCATACATTACAGTACACTGCTACATCATACAGTAGACTGATACATCATACAGTACAGTAGACTGATACATCATACATTACAGTACACTGCTACATCATACAGTACAGTAGACTGAAACATCATACAGTAGACTGCTACATCATACAGTACACTGCTACATCATACAGTACAGTAGACTGATACATCATACATTACAGTACACTGCTACATCATACAGTACAGTAGACTGAAACATCATACAGTAGACTGCTACATCATACAGTACAGTAGACTGAAACATCATACAGTAGACTGCTACATCATACAGTAGACTGATACATCATACAGTACAGTAGACTGATACATCATACACTAGACTGATACATCATACAGTACAGTAGAATGCTACAACATACAGTAGACTGATACATCATACAGTAGACTGCTACATCATACAGTAGACTGCTACATCATACAGTAGACTGTTATATCATACAGTAAAGTAGACTGCTACACCATACATTACAGTACACTGCTAAATCATACAGTCGACTGCTACATCATACATTACAGTACACTGCTACATCATACAGTAGACTTTTACATCATACAGTAGACTGTTACATCATACAGTAGACTGCTACATCATACAGTACAGTAGACTGTTACATCATACAGTACAGTAGACTGATACATCATACAGTACAGTAGACTGATACATCATACAGTAGACTGCTACATCATACAGTACAGTAGACTGATACATCATACAGTATAGTAGACTGTTACATCATTCAGTACAGTAGACTGATACATCATACAGTACAGTAGACTGATACATCATACAGTACAGTAGACTGCTACATCATACATTACAGTAGACTGATACATCATACAGTACAGTAGACTGATACATCATAGAGTAGACTGCTACATCATACAGTAGACTGATACATCATACATTACAGTACACTGCTACATCATACAGTACAGTAGACTGATACATCATAGAGTAGACTGCTACATCATACAGTAGACTGTTATATCATACAGTACAGTAGACTGTTACATCATACAGTACAGTAGAGTGCTACATCATACAGTACAGTAGACTGTTACATCATACAGTACAGTAGAGTGCTACATCATACAGTACAGTAGACTGTTACATCATACAGTACAGTAGACTGCTACATCATACAGTACAGTAGACTGCTACATCATACAGTAGAATGCTACATCATACAGTAGACTGATACATCATACAGTACAGTAGAATGCTACAACATACAGTAGACTGATACATCATACAGTACAGTAGACTGCTACATCATACAGTAGACTGCTACATCATACAGTACAGTAGACTGATACATCATACAGTACAGTAGAATGCTACAACATACAATAGACTTATACATCATACAGTACAGTAGACTGCTACATCATACAGTAGACTGCTACATCATACAGTAGACTGTTATATCATACAGTACAGTAGACTGCTACACCATACATTACAGTACACTGCTAAATCATACAGTCGACTGCTACATCATACATTACAGTACACTGCTACATCATACAGTAGACTTTTACATCATACAGTAGACTGTTACATCATACAGTAGACTGCTACATCATACAGTACAGTAGACTGTTACATCATACAGTACAGTAGACTGATACATCATACAGTACAGTAAACTGCTACATCATACAGTACAGCAGACTGATACATCATACAGTAGACTGCTACATCATACAGTACAGTAAACTGCTACATCATACAGTATAGTAGACTGTTACATCATACAGTATAGTAGACTGATACATCATACAGTACAGTAGACTGATACATCATACATTACAGTACACTGCTACATCATACAGTAGACTTTTACATCATACAGTAGACTGTTACATCATACAGTAGACTGCTACATCATACAGTAGACTGCTACATCATACAGTACAGTAGACTGCTACATCATACAGTAGACTGTTACATCATACAGTACAGTAGACTGATACATCATACAGTACAGTAAACTGCTACATCATACAGTACAGCAGACTGATACATCATACAGTAGACTGCTACATCATACAGTACAGTAGACTGCTACATCATACAGTACAGTAAACTGCTACATCATACAGTATAGTAGACTGTTACATCATACAGTATAGTAGACTGATACATCATACAGTACAGTAGACTGCTACATCATACAGTACAGTAGACTGATACATCATACTTTACAGTACACTGCTACATCATACAGTACAGTAGACTGAAACATCATACAGTAGACTGCTACATCATACAGTAGACTGATACATCATACAGTACAGTAGACTGATACATCATACAGTACAGTAGACTGATACATCATACAGTACAGTACACTGCTACATCATACAGTACAGTAGACTGATACATCATACAGTAGACTGCTACATCATACAGTAGACTGATACATCATACAGTACAGTAGACTGTTATATCATACAGTACAGTAGACTGTTACATCATACATTAGACTGATACATCATACAGTAGACTGCTACATCATACAGTAGACTGATACATCATACAGTACAGTAGACTGCTACATCATACAGTAGAATGCTACATCATACAGTAGACTGATAAATCATACAGTACAGTAGACTGATACATCATACAGTACAGTAGACTGTTATATCATACAGTACAGTAGACTGTTACATCATACCGTAGACTGCTACATCAGTACAGTAGACTGTTACATCATACAGTACAGTAGACTGATACATCATACAGTACAGTAAACTAGATACAGTACAGTAGACTGCTACATCATACAGTACAGTAGACTGCTACATCATACAGTAGACTGATACATCATACAGTACAGTAGAATGCTACATCATACAGTACAGTAGATTGATACATCATACAGTAGAGTAGACTGTTACATCATACAGTAGACTGCAACATCATACAGTACAGTAGACTGCTACATCATACAGTAGACTGATACATCATACAGTACAGTAGACTGTTATATCATACAGTACAGTAGACTGTTACATCATACAGTAGACTGTTACATCATACCGTAGACTGCTACATCATACAGTAGACTGCTACATCATACAATACAGTAGACTGCAACATCATACAGTACAGTAGACTGATACATCATACAGTAGACTGATACATCATTCAGTACAGTAGACTGTTACATCATACAGTAGACTGCAACATCATACAGTACAGTAGACTGCTATCATCATACAGTACAGTAGACTGTTACATCATACAGTACTGCTACATCATACAGTACAGTAGACTGTTACATCATACAGTACAGTAGACTGATACATCATACAGTATAGTAGACTGTTACATCTAACAGTACAGTAGACATCATACAGTACAGTAGATTGATACATCATACAGTACAGTAGACTGCTACATCATACATTACAGTACACTGCTACATCATACAGTAGACTGATACATCATACAGTACAGTAGACTGATACATCATACATTACAGTACACTGCTACATCATACAGTACAGTAGACTGAAACATCATACAGTAGACTGCTACATCATACAGTACACTGCTACATCATACAGTACAGTAGACTGATACATCATACATTACAGTACACTGCTACATCATACAGTACAGTAGACTGAAACATCATACAGTAGACTGCTACATCATACAGTACAGTAGACTGAAACATCATACAGTAGACTGCTACATCATACAGTAGACTGATACATCATACAGTAGTAGACTGATACATCATACATAGACTGATACATCATACAGTACAGTAGAATGCTACAACATACAGTAGACTGATACATCATACAGTAGACTGCTACATCATACAGTAGACTGCTACATCATACAGTAGACTGTTATATCATACAGTAAAGTAGACTGCTACACCATACATTACAGTACACTGCTAAATCATACAGTCGACTGCTACATCATACATTACAGTACACTGCTACATCATACAGTAGACTTTTACATCATACAGTAGACTGTTACATCATACAGTAGACTGCTATCATACAGTACAGTAGACTGTTACATCATACAGTACAGTAGACTGATACATCATACAGTACAGTAAACTGCTACATCATACAGTAGACTGCTACATCATACAGTACAGTAGACTGATACATCATACAGTATAGTAGACTGTTACATCATTCAGTACAGTAGACTGATACATCATACAGTACAGTAGACTGATACATCATACATTACAGTACACTGCTACATCATACAGTACAGTAGACTGAAACATCATACAGTAGACTGCTACATCATACAGTACAGTAGACTGAAACATCATACAGTAGACTGCTACATCATACAGTAGACTGATACATCATACAGTACAGTAGACTGATACATCATACACTAGACTGATACATCATACAGTACAGTAGAATGCTACAACATACAGTAGACTGATATCATACAGTAGACTGCTACATCATACAGTAGACTGCTACATCATACTGTTATATCATACAGTAAAGTAGACTGCTACATCATACAGTAGACTGCTACATCATACAGTACAGTAGACTGATACATCATACAGTACAGTAGAATGCTACAACATACAATAGACTTATACATCATACAGTACAGTAGACTGCTACATCATACAGTAGACTGCTACATCATACAGTAGACTGATATCATACAGTACAGTAGACTGCTACACCATACATTACAGTACACTGCTAAATCATACAGTACTGCTACATCATACATTACAGTATGCTACATCATACAGTAGACTTTTACATCATACAGTAGACTGTTACATCATACAGTAGACTGCTACATCATACAGTACAGTAGACTGTTACATCATACAGTACAGTAGACTGATACATCATACAGTACAGTAAACTGCTGCATCATACAGTACAGCAGACTGCTACATCATACAGTAGACTGCTACATCATACAATACAGTAGACTGCAACATCATACAGTACAGTAGACTGATACATCATACAGTAGACTGATACATCATTCAGTACAGTAGACTGTTACATCATACAGTAGACTGCAACATCATACAGTACAGTAGACTGCTACATCATACAGTAGACTGTTATATCATACAGTACAGTAGACTGTTACATCATACCAGTAGACTGCTACATCATACAGTACAGTAGACTGTTACATCATACAGTACAGTAGACTGATACATCATACAGTATAGTAGACTGTTACATCAACAGTACAGTAGACTGCTACATCATACAGTACAGTAGATTGATACATCATACAGTACAGTAGACTGCTACATCATACATTACAGTACACTGCTACATCATACAGTAGACTGATACATCATACAGTACAGTAGACTGATACATCATACATTACAGTAGACTGCTACATCATACAGTACAGTAGACTGAAACATCATACAGTAGACTGCTACATCATACAGTACACTGCTACATCATACAGTAGACTGATACATCATACATTACAGTACACTGCTACATCATACAGTACAGTAGACTGAAACATCATACAGTAGACTGCTACATCATACAGTACAGTAGACTGAAACATCATACAGTAGACTGCTACATCATACAGTAGACTGATACATCATCATACAGTACAGTAGACTGATACATCATACACTAGACTGATACATCATACAGTACAGTAGAATGCTACAACATACAGTAGACTGATACATCATACAGTAGACTGCTACATCATACAGTAGACTGCTACATCATACAGTAGACTGTTATATCATACAGTAAAGTAGACTGCTACACCATACATTACAGTACACTGCTAAATCATAGTCGACTGCTACATCATACATTACAGTACACTGCTACATCATACAGTAGACTTTTACATCATACAGTAGACTGTTACATCATACAGTAGACTGCTACATCATACAGTACAGTAGACTGTTACATCATACAGTACAGTAGACTGATACATCATACAGTACAGTAAACTGCTACATCATACAGTAGACTGCTACATCATACAGTACAGTAGACTGATACATCATACAGTATAGTAGACTGTTACATCATTCAGTACAGTAGACTGATACATCATACAGTACAGTAGACTGATACATCATACATTACAGTACACTGCTACATCATACAGTACAGTAGACTGAAACATCATACAGTAGACTGCTACATCATACAGTACACTGTACATCATACAGTACAGTAGACTGATACATCATACATTACAGTACACTGCTACATCATACAGTACAGTAGACTGAAACATCATACAGTAGACTGCTACATCATACAGTACAGTAGACTGTAACATCATACAGTAGACTGCTACATCATACAGTAGACTGATACATCATACAGTACAGTAGACTGATACATCATACACTAGACTGATACATCATACAGTACAGTAGAATGCTACAACATACAGTAGACTGATACATCATACAGTAGACTGCTACATCATACAGTAGACTGCTACATCATACAGTAGACTGTTATATCATACAGTAAAGTAGACTGCTACATCATACAGTAGACTGCTACATCATACAGTACAGTAGACTGATACATCATACAGTACAGTAGAATGCTACAACATACAATAGACTTATACATCATACAGTACAGTAGACTGCTACATCATACAGTAGACTGCTACATCATACAGTAGACTGTTATATCATACAGTACAGTAGACTGCTACACCATACATTACAGTACACTGCTAAATCATACAGTCGACTGCTACATCATACATTACAGTACACTGCTACATCATACAGTAGACTTTTACATCATACAGTAGACTGTTACATCATACAGTAGACTGCTACATCATACAGTACAGTAGACTGTTACATCATACAGTACAGTAGACTGATACATCATACAGTACAGTAAACTGCTGCATCATACAGTACAGCAGACTGATACATCATACAGTAGACTGCTACATCATACAGTACAGTAAACTGCTACATCATACAGTATAGTAGACTGTTACATCATACAGTATAGTAGACTGATACATCATACAGTACAGTAGACTGATACATCATACATTACAGTACACTGCTACATCATACAGTAGACTTTTACATCATACAGTAGACTGTTACATCATACAGTAGACTGCTACATCATACAGTAGACTGCTACATCATACAGTACAGTAGACTGCTACATCATACAGTAGACTGTTACATCATACAGTACAGTAGACTGATACATCATACAGTACAGTAAACTGCTACATCATACAGTACAGCAGACTGATACATCATACAGTAGACTGCTACATCATACAGTACAGTAGACTGCTACATCATACAGTACAGTAAACTGCTACATCATACCGTATAGTAGACTGTTACATCATACAGTATAGTAGACTGATACATCATACAGTACAGTAGACTGCTACATCATACAGTACAGTAGACTGATACATCATACATTACAGTACACTGCTACATCATACAGTACAGTAGACTGAAACATCATACAGTAGACTGCTACATCATACAGTAGACTGATACATCATACAGTACAGTAGACTGATACATCATACAGTACAGTAGACTGATACATCATACAGTACAGTACACTGCTACATCATACAGTACAGTAGACTGATACATCATACAGTAGACTGCTACATCATACAGTAGACTGATACATCATACAGTACAGTAGACTGTTATATCATACAGTACAGTAGACTGTTACATCATACATTAGACTGATACATCATACAGTAGACTGCTACATCATACAGTAGACTGATACATCATACAGTACAGTAGACTGCTACATCATACAGTAGAATGCTACATCATACAGTAGACTGATAAATCATACAGCACAGTAGACTGATACATCATACAGTACAGTAGACTGTTATATCATACAGTACAGTAGACTGTTACATCATACAGTAGACTGCTACATCATACAGTACAGTAGACTGTTACATCATACAGTACAGTAGACTGATACAACATACAGTACAGTAAACTGCTACATCATACATACAGTAGACTGCTACATCATACAGTACAGTAGACTGCTACATCATACAGTACAGTAGACTGATACATCATACAGTACAGTAGAATGCTACATCATACAGTACAGTAGATTGATACATCATACAGTAGAGTAGACTGTTACATCATACAGTAGACTGCAACATCATACAGTACAGTAGACTGCTACATCATACAGTAGACTGATAAATCATACAGCACAGTAGACTGATACATCATACAGTACAGTAGACTGTTATATCATACAGTACAGTAGACTGTTACATCATACCGTAGACTGCTACATCATACAGTAGACTGCTACATCATACAGTACAGTAGACTGATACATCATACAGTAGACTGATACATCATTCAGTACAGTAGACTGTTACATCATACAGTACACTAACATACATCATACAGTAGACTGCTACATCATACAGTAGACTGTTATATCATACAGTACAGTAGACTGTTACATCATACAGTAGACTGCTACATCATACAGTACAGTAGACTGTTACATCATACAGTACAGTAGACTGATACATCATACAGTATAGTAGACTGTTACATCATACAGTACAGTAGACTGCTACATCATACAGTACAGTAGACTGATACATCATACAGTACAGTAGACTGCTACATCATACATTACAGTACACTGCTACATCATACAGTAGTATACATCATACAGTACAGTAGACTGATACATCATACATTACAGTAGACTGCTACATCATACAGTACAGTAGACTGAAACATCATACAGTAGACTTCTACATCATACAGTACACTGCTACATCATACAGTACAGTAGACTGCTACATCATACATTACAGTACACTGCTACATCATACAGTACAGTAGACTGAAACATCATACAGTAGACTGCTACATCATACAGTACAGTAGACATCATACAGTAGACTGCTACATCATACAGTAGACTGATACATCATACAGTACAGTAGACTGATACATCATACAGTAGACTGATACATCATACAGTACAGTAGAATGCTACAACATACAGTAGACTGATACATCATACAGTAGACTGCAGTAGACTGATACATCATACAGTAGACTGTTATATCATACAGTAAAGTAGACTGCTACACCATACATTACAGTACACTGCTAAATCATACAGTCGACTGCTACATCATACATTACAGTACACTGCTACATCATACAGTAGACTTTTACATCATACAGTAGACTGTTACATCATACAGTAGACTGCTACATCATACAGTACAGTAGACTGTTACATCATACAGTACAGTAGACTGATACATCATACAGTACAGTAAACTGCTACATCATACAGTAGACTGCTACATCATACAGTACAGTAGACTGATACATCATACAGTATAGTAGACTGTTACATCATTCAGTACAGTAGACTGATACATCATACAGTACAGTAGACTGATACATCATACATTACAGTACACTGCTACATCATACAGTACAGTAGACTGAAACATCATACAGTAGACTGCTACATCATACAGTACACTGCTACATCATACAGTACAGTAGACTGATACATCATACATTACAGTACACTGCTACATCATACAGTACAGTAGACTGAAACATCATACAGTAGACTGCTACATCATACAGTACAGTAGACTGAAACATCATACAGTAGACTGCTACATCATACAGTAGACTGATACATCATACAGTACAGTAGACTGATACATCATACACTAGACTGATACATCATACAGTACAGTAGAATGCTACAACATACAGTAGACTGATACATCATACAGTAGACTGCTACATCATACAGTAGACTGCTACATCATACAGTAGACTGTTATATCATACAGTAAAGTAGACTGCTACATCATACAGTAGACTGCTACATCATACAGTACAGTAGACTGATACATCATACAGTACAGTAGAATGCTACAACATACAATAGACTTATACATCATACAGTACAGTAGACTGCTACATCATACAGTAGACTGCTACATCATACAGTAGACTGTTATATCATACAGTACAGTAGACTGCTACACCATACATTACAGTACACTGCTAAATCATACAGTCGACTGCTACATCATACATTACAGTACACTGCTACATCATACAGTAGACTGTTACATCATACAGTACAGTAGACTGTTACATCATACAGTACAGTAGACTGATACATCATACAGTACAGTAAACTGCTACATCATACAGTAGACTGCTACATCATACAGTACAGTAGACTGATACATCATACAGTATAGTAGACTGTTACATCATTCAGTACAGTAGACTGATACATCATACAGTACAGTAGACTGATACATCATACAGTACAGTAGACTGCTACATCATACATTACAGTAGACTGATACATCATACAGTACAGTAGACTGATACATCATAGAGTAGACTGCTACATCATACAGTAGACTGATACATCATACATTACAGTACACTGCTACATCATACAGTACAGTAGACTGATACATCATAGAGTAGACTGCTACATCATACAGTAGACTGTTATATCATACAGTACAGTAGACTGTTACATCATACAGTACAGTAGAGTGCTACATCATACAGTACAGTAGACTGTTACATCATACAGTACAGTAGACTGCTACATCATACAGTACAGTAGACTGCTACATCATACAGTAGACTGCTACATCATACAGTACAGTAGACTACATCATACAGTACAGTAGACTGCTACAACATACAGTAGACTGATACATCATACAGTACAGTAGACTGCTACATCATACAGTAGACTGCTACATCATACAGTACAGTAGACTGATACATCATACAGTACAGTAGAATGCTACAACATACAATAGACTTATACATCATACAGTACAGTAGACTGCTATATCATACAGTAGACTGCTACATCATACAGTAGACTGTTATATCATACAGTACAGTAGACTGCTACACCATACATTACAGTACACTGCTAAATCATACAGTCGACTGCTACATCATACATTACAGTACACTGCTACATCATACAGTAGACTTTTACATCATACAGTAGACTGTTACATCATACAGTAGACTGCTACATCATACAGTACAGTAGACTGTTACATCATACAGTACAGTAGACTGATACATCATACAGTTCAGTAAACTGCTACATCATACAGTACAGCAGACTGATACATCATACAGTAGACTGCTACATCATACAGTACAGTAAACTGCTACATCATACAGTATAGTAGACTGTTACATCATACAGTATAGTAGACTGATACATCATACAGTACAGTAGACTGATACATCATACATTACAGTACACTGCTACATCATACAGTAGACTTTTACATCATACAGTAGACTGTTACATCATACAGTAGACTGCTACATCATACAGTAGACTGCTACATCATACAGTACAGTAGACTGCTACATCATACAGTAGACTGTTACATCATACAGTACAGTAGACTGATACATCATACAGTACAGTAAACTGCTACATCATACAGTACAGCAGACTGATACATCATACAGTAGACTGCTACATCATACAGTACAGTAGACTGCTACATCATACAGTACAGTAAACTGCTACATCATACAGTATAGTAGACTGTTACATCATACAGTATAGTAGACTGATACATCATACAGTACAGTAGACTGCTACATCATACAGTACAGTAGACTGATACATCATACTTTACAGTACACTGCTACATCATACAGTACAGTAGACTGAAACATCATACAGTAGACTGCTACATCATACAGTAGACTGATACATCATACAGTACAGTAGACTGATACATCATACAGTACAGTAGACTGATACATCATACAGTACAGTACACTGCTACATCATACAGTACAGTAGACTGATACATCATACAGTAGACTGCTACATCATACAGTAGACTGATACATCATACAGTACAGTAGACTGTTATATCATACAGTACAGTAGACTGTTACATCATACATTAGACTGATACATCATACAGTAGACTGCTACATCATACAGTAGACTGATACATCATACAGTACAGTAGACTGCTACATCATACAGTAGAATGCTACATCATACAGTAGACTGATACATCATACAGTACAGTAGACTGATACATCATACAGTACAGTAGACTGTTACATCATACAGTAGAATGCTACATCATACAGTAGACTGATACATCATACAGTACAGTAGACTGATACATCATACAGTAGAATGCTACATCATACAGTAGACTGATACATCATACAGTACAGTAGACTGTTACATCATACAGCAGACTGATACATCATACAGTAGACTGATACATCATACAGTACAGTAGACTGATACATCATACAGTACAGTAAACTGCTACATCATACAGTACAGCAGACTGATACATCATACAGTAGACTGCTACATCATACAGTACAGTAGACTGCTACATCATACAGTACAGTAAACTGCTACATCATACAGTATAGTAGACTGTTACATCATACAGTATAGTAGACTGATACATCATACAGTACAGTAGACTGCTACATCATACAGTACAGTAGACTGATACATCATACTTTACAGTACACTGCTACATCATACAGTACAGTAGACTGAAACATCATACAGTAGACTGCTACATCATACAGTAGACTGATACATCATACAGTACAGTAGACTGATACATCATACAGTACAGTAGACTGATACATCATACAGTACAGTACACTGCTACATCATACAGTACAGTAGACTGATACATCATACAGTAGACTGCTACATCATACAGTAGACTGATACATCATACAGTACAGTAGACTGTTATATCATACAGTACAGTAGACTGTTACATCATACATTAGACTGATACATCATACAGTAGACTGCTACATCATACAGTAGACTGATACATCATACAGTACAGTAGACTGATACATCATACAGTACAGTAGACTGTTACATCATACATCACATCATACAGTAGACTGATACATCATACAGTACAGTAGACTGATACATCATACAGTACAGTAGACTGTTACATCATACAGTAGAATGCTACATCATACAGTAGACTGATACATCATACAGTACAGTAGACTGATACATCATACAGTAGAATGCTACATCATACAGTAGACTGATACATCATACAGTACAGTAGACTGCTACATCATACAGTAGAATGCTACATCATACAGTAGACTGATACATCATACAGTACAGTAGACTGATACATCATACAGTACAGTAGACTGTTACATCATACAGCAGACTGATACATCATACAGTAGACTGATACATCATACAGTACAGTAGACTGTTATATCATACAGTACAGTAGACTGTTATATCATACTGTACAGTAGACTGCAACATCATACAGTACAGTAGACTGATACATCATACAGTACAGTAGACTGATACATCATACAGTACAGTAGACTGTTACATCATACATTACAGTAGACTGATACATCATACAGTAGACTGTTATATCATACTGTACAGTAGACTGATACATCATACAGTACAGTAGACTGTTATATCATACTGTACAGTAGACTGATACATCATACAGTACAGTAGACTGATACATCATACAGTACAGTAGACTGATAAATCATACAGTAAACTGCTACATCATACAGTACAGTAAACTGCTACATCATACAGTACAGTAGACTGATACATCATACAGTACAGTAGACTGTTACATCATACATTACAGTAGACTGATACATCATACAGTAGACTGTTATATCATACTGTACAGTAGACTGATACATCATACAGTACAGTAGACTGTTATATCATACTGTACAGTAGACTGATACATCATACAGTACAGTAGACTGTTATATCATACTGTACAGTAGACTGATACATCATACAGTACAGTAGACTGTTATATCATACTGTACAGTAGACTGATACATCATACAGTACAGTAGACTGATACATCATACAGTAAACTGCTACATCATACAGTACAGTAAACTGCTACATCATACAGTACAGTAGACTGATACATCATACAGTACAGTAGACTGTTACATCATACAGTACAGTAGACTGATACATCATACAGTACAGTAGACTGTTACATCATACTGTACAGTAGACTGATACATCATACAGTAGACTGTTATATCATACTGTACAGTAGACTGATACATCATACAGTACAGTAGACTGTTATATCATACTGTACAGTAGACTGATACATCATACAGTACAGTAGACTGATACATCATACAGTAAACTGCTACATCATACAGTACAGTAGACTGATACATCATACAGTACAGTAGACTGATACATCATACAGTAAACTGCTACATCACACAGTACAGTAAACTGCTACATCATACAGTACAGTAGACTGTTACATCATACTGTACAGTAGACTGATACATCATACAGTACAGTAGACTGTTACATCATACTGTACAGTAGACTGATACATCATACAGTACAGTAGACTGATACATCATACAGTACAGTAGACTGCAACATCATACAGTACAGTAGACTGTTACATCATACAGTACAGTAGACTGATACATCATACAGTAGAGTAGACTGTTACATCATACAGTAGACTGCTACATCATACAGTACAGTAGACTGATACATCATACAGTACTGTAGACTGCTACATCATACAGTACAGTAGACTGATACATCATACAGTAGAGTAGACTGATACATCATACATTACAGTAGACTGATACATCATACAGTACAGTAGACTGCAACATCATACAGTACAGTAGACTGTTACATCATACAGTACAGTAGACTGATACATCATACAGTACAGTAGACTGTTACATCATACAGTACAGTAGACTGATACATCATACAGTACAGTAGACTGCAACATCATACAGTACAGTAGACTGTTACATCATACAGTACAGTAGACTGATACATCATACATTACAGTAGACTGTTACATCATACAGTGCAGTAGACTGATACATCATACAGTACAGTAGACTGATACATCATACAGTACAGTAGACTGCAACATCATACAGTACAGTAGACTGTTACATCATACATTACAGTAGACTGATACATCATACAGTAGACTGTTATATCATACTGTACAGTAGACTGATACATCATACAGTACAGTAGACTGTTATATCATACTGTACAGTAGACTGCAACATCATACAGTACAGTAGACTGATACATCATACAGTACAGTAGACTGTTACATCATACAGTACAGTAGACTGATACATCATACAGTACAGTAGACTGATACATCATACAGTACAGTAGACTGTTACATCATACAGTACAGTAGACTGATACATCATACATTACAGTAGACTGTTACATCATACAGTACAGTAGACTGCTACATCATACATAGACTTATACATCATACAGTACAGTAGACTGCTACATCATACAGTACAGTAGACTGATACATCATACAGTACAGTAGACTGCTACATCATACAGTACAGTACAGTAGACTGATACATCATACATTACAGTAGACTGATACATCATACAGTAGACTGCAACATCATACATATCATACATCATACAGTAGACTGATACATCATACAGTACAGTAGACTGTTACATCATCATACAGTAGTATACATCATACAGTTCAGACTGCTACATCATACAGTACAGAGACTGATACATCATACAGTACTGCTACATCATACAGTACAGTACTGATACATCATACAGTACAGTAGACTGTTACATCATACAGTACAGTAGACTGATACATCATACAGTACAGTAGACTGATACATCATACATACAGTAGACTGCTGATACATCATACAGTACTGTTAGTAGACTGTTACATCATCATACTGTACAGTAGACTGATACATCATACAGTACAGTAGACTGCTACATCATACAGTACAGTACAGTAGACTGTACATCATACAGTACAGTAGACTGATACATCATACAGTACAGTAGACTGATACATCATACAGTAGACTGCTACATCATACAGTAGACTGATACATCATACAGTACAGTAGACTGTTACATCATACAGTACAGTAGACTGATACATCATACAGACTGTAGTAGACTGCTACATCATACAGTAGACTGATACATCATACAGTACAGTAGACTGCTACATCATACAGTACAGTAGACTGATACATCATACAGTACAGTAGACTGATACATCATACAGTACAGTAGACTGTTACATCATACAGTACAGTAGACTGATACATCATACAGTACAGTAGACTGATACATCATACAGAATACATCAAACAGTAGACTGATACATCATACAGTACAGTAGACTGTTACATCATACAGTGATACATCATACAGTAGACTGATACATCATACAGTACAGTAGACTGATACATCATACAGTACAGTAACTGCTACATCATACAGTACAGCAGACTGATACATCATACAGTAGACTGCTACATCATACAGTACAGTAGACTGCTACATCATACAGTACAGTAGACTGCTACATCATACAGTACAGTAGACTGTTACATCATACAGTACAGTAGACTGATACATCATACAGTACAGTAGACTGCTACATCATACAGTACAGTAGACTGATACATCATACTTTACAGTACACTGCTACATCATACAGTACAGTAGACTGAAACATCATACAGTAGACTGCTACATCATACAGTAGACTGATACATCATACAGTACAGTAGACTGATACATCATACAGTACAGTAGACTGATACATCATACAGTACAGTACACTGCTACATCATACAGTACAGTAGACTGATACATCATACAGTAGACTGCTACATCATACAGTAGACTGATACATCATACAGTACAGTAGACTGTTATATCATACAGTACAGTAGACTGTTACATCATACATTAGACTGATACATCATACAGTAGACTGCTACATCATACAGTAGACTGATACATCATACATTACAGTACACTGCTACATCATACAGTACAGTAGACTGATACATCATACAGTACAGTAGACTGTTATATCATACAGTACAGTAGACTGTTACATCATACATTAGACTGATACATCATACAGTAGACTGCTACATCATACAGTAGACTGATACATCATACAGTAGAATGCTACATCATACAGTAGACTGATACATCATACAGTACAGTAGACTGTTACATCATACAGTAGAATGCTACATCATACAGTAGACTGATACATCATACAGTACAGTAGACTGATACATCATACAGTATAGTAGACTGTTACATCATACATCATACAGTACAGTAGACTGATACATCATACAGTACAGTAGACTGTTACATCATACAGTACAGTAGACTGATACATCATACAGTACAGTAGACTGATACATCATACAGTACAGTAGACTGCAACATCATACAGTACAGTAGACTGTTACATCATACAGTACAGTAGACTGATACATCATACAGTAGAGTAGACTGTTACATCATACAGTAGACTGCTACATCATACAGTACAGTAGACTGATACATCATACAGTACAGTAGACTGCTACATCATACAGTACAGTAGACTGATACATCATACAGTAGAGTAGACTGATACATCATACAGTACAGTAGACTGATACATCATACATACAGTAGACTGCAACATCATACAGTACAGTAGACTGTTACATCATACAGTACAGTAGACTGATACATCATACAGTACAGTAGACTGTTACATCATACAGTACAGTAGACTGATACATCATACAGTACAGTAGACTGCAACATCATACAGTACAGTAGACTGTTACATCATACAGTACAGTAGACTGATACATCATACATTACAGTAGACTGTTACATCATACAGTACAGTAGACTGATACATCATACAGTACAGTAGACTGATACATCATACAGTACAGTAGACTGCAACATCATACAGTACAGTAGACTGTTACATCATACATTACAGTAGACTGATACATCATACAGTAGACTGTTATATCATACTGTACAGTAGACTGATACATCATACAGTACAGTAGACTGTTATATCATACTGTACAGTAGACTGCAACATCATACAGTACATAGACTGATACATCATACAGTACAGTAGACTGTTACATCATACAGTACAGTAGACTGATACATCATACAGTACAGTAGACTGATACATCATACAGTACAGTAGACTGTTACATCATACAGTACAGTAGACTGATACATCATACAGTACAGTAGACTGTTACATCATACAGTACAGTAGAATGCTACAACATACAATAGACTTATACATCATACAGTACAGTAGACTGCTACATCATACAGTAGACTGCTACATCATACAGTAGACTGTTACATCATACAGTACAGTAGACTGCTACATCATACAGTACACTGCTAAATCATGTAGACTGCTACATCATACATACAGTAGACTGCTACATCATACAGTACTTTTACATCATACAGTAGACTGTTACATCATACAGTAGACTGCTACATCATACAGTACAGTAGACTGTTACATCATACAGTACAGTAGACTGATACATCATACAGTACAGTAGACTGCTACATCATACAGTACAGCAGACTGATACATCATACAGTAGACTGCTACATCATACAGTACAGTAAACTGATACATCATACAGTACAGTAGACTGTTACATCATACAGTATAGTAGACTGATACATCATACAGTACAGTAGACTGATACATCATACAGTACAGTACACTGCTACATCATACAGTACAGTTTTACATCATACAGTAGACTGTTACATCATACAGTAGACTGCTACATCATACAGTAGACTGCTACATCATACAGTACAGTAGACTGATACATCATACAGTAGACTGTTACATCATACAGTAGACTGATACATCATACAGTACAGTAGACTGCTACATCATACAGTACAGTAGACTGATACATCATACAGTAGACTGCTACATCATACAGTATACTGATACATCATACAGTACAGTAGACTGTTATATCATACAGTACAGTAGACTGTTACATCATACATTAGACTGATACATCATACAGTAGACTGCTACATCATACAGTAGACTGATACATCATACAGTAGAATGCTACATCATACAGTAGACTGATACATCATACAGTACAGTAGACTGATACATCATACAGTACAGTAGACTGTTACATCATACAGTAGAATGCTACATCATACAGTAGACTGATACATCATACAGTACAGTAGACTGATACATCATACAGTAGAATGCTACATCATACAGTAGACTGATACATCATACAGTACAGTAGACTGTTACATCATACAGTAGACTGATACATCATACAGTAGACTGATACATCATACAGTACAGTAGACTGATACATCATACAGTACAGTAGACTGCTACATCATACAGTACAGCAGACTGATACATCATACAGTAGACTGATACATCATACAGTACAGTAGACTGCTACATCATACAGTACAGTAAACTGCTACATCATACAGTATAGTAGACTGTTACATCATACAGTATAGTAGACTGATACATCATACAGTACAGTAGACTGCTACATCATACAGTACAGTAGACTGATACATCATACTTTACAGTACACTGCTACATCATACAGTACAGTAGACTGAAACATCATACAGTAGAGTAGACTGATACATCATACAGTACAGTAGACTGATACATCATACAGTACAGTAGACTGATACATCATACAGTACAGTAGACTGTTACATCATACAGTACAGTAGACTGATACATCATACAGTAGACTGCTACATCATACAGTAGACTGATACATCATACAGTACAGTAGACTGTTATATCATACATACAGTAGACTGTTACATCATAGACTGATACATCATACAGTAGACTGCTACATCATACAGTAGACTGATACATCATGTAGACTGCTACATCATACAGTACTGATACATCATACAGTAGTACTGCTACATCATACAGTAGAATGCTACATCATACAGTAGACTGATACATCATACAGTACAGTAGACTGATACATCATACAGTACAGTAGACTGTTACATCATACAGTAGAATGCTACATCATACAGTAGACTGATACATCATACAGTACAGTAGACTGATACATCATACAGTAGAATGCTACATCATACAGTAGACTGATACATCATACAGTACAGTAGACTGCTACATCATACAGTAGAATGCTACATCATACAGTAGACTGATACATCATACAGTACAGTAGACTGATACATCATACAGTACAGTAGACTGATACATCATACAGTAGACTGATACATCATACAGTAAACTGCTACATCATACAGTACAGTAGACTGATACATCATACAGTACAGTAGACTGTTATATCATACTGTACAGTAGACTGCAACATCATACAGTACAGTAGACTGATACATCATACAGTACAGTAGACTGATACATCATACAGTACAGTAGACTGTTACATCATACATTACAGTAGACTGATACATCATACAGTAGACTGTTATATCATACTGTACAGTAGACTGATACATCATACAGTACAGTAGACTGTTATATCATACTGTACAGTAGACTGATACATCATACAGTACAGTAGACTGATACATCATACAGTACAGTAGACTGATACATCATACAGTAAACTGCTACATCATACAGTACAGTAAACTGCTACATCATACAGTACAGTAGACTGATACATCATACAGTACAGTAGACTGTTACATCATACATTACAGTAGACTGATACATCATACAGTAGACTGTTATATCATACTGTACAGTAGACTGATACATCATACAGTACAGTAGACTGTTATATCATACTGTACAGTAGACTGATAAATCATACAGTACAGTAGACTGTTATATCATACTGTACAGTAGACTGATACATCATACAGTACAGTAGACTGTTATATCATACTGTACAGTAGACTGATACATCATACAGTACAGTAGACTGATACATCATACAGTAAACTGCTACATCATACAGTACAGTAAACTGCTACATCATACAGTACAGTAGACTGATACATCATACAGTACAGTAGACTGTTACATCATACAGTACAGTAGACTGATACATCATACAGTACAGTAGACTGTTACATCATACTGTACAGTAGACTGATACATCATACAGTAGACTGTTATATCATACTGTACAGTAGACTGATACATCATACAGTACAGTAGACTGTTATATCATACTGTACAGTAGACTGATACATCATACAGTACAGTAGACTGATACATCATACAGTAAACTGCTACATCATACAGTACAGTAGACTGATACATCATACAGTACAGTAGACTGATACATCATACAGTAAACTGCTACATCACACAGTACAGTAAACTGCTACATCATACAGTACAGTAGACTGTTACATCATACTGTACAGTAGACTGATACATCATACAGTACAGTAGACTGTTACATCATACTGTACAGTAGACTGATACATCATACAGTACAGTAGACTGATACATCATACAGTACAGTAGACTGCAACATCATACAGTACAGTAGACTGTTACATCATACAGTACAGTAGACTGATACATCATACAGTAGAGTAGACTGTTACATCATACAGTAGACTGCTACATCATACAGTACAGTAGACTGATACATCATACAGTACTTTAGACTGCTACATCATACAGTACAGTAGACTGATACATCATACAGTAGAGTAGACTGATACATCATACATTACAGTAGACTGATACATCATACAGTACAGTAGACTGCAACATCATACAGTACAGTAGACTGTTACATCATACAGTACAGTAGACTGATACATCATACAGTACAGTAGACTGTTACATCATACAGTACAGTAGACTGATACATCATACAGTACAGTAGACTGCAACATCATACAGTACAGTAGACTGTTACATCATACAGTACAGTAGACTGATACATCATACATTACAGTAGACTGTTACATCATACAGTGCAGTAGACTGATACATCATACAGTACAGTAGACTGATACATCATACAGTACAGTAGACTGCAACATCATACAGTACAGTAGACTGTTACATCATACATTACAGTAGACTGATACATCATACAGTAGACTGTTATATCATACTGTACAGTAGACTGATACATCATACAGTACAGTAGACTGTTATATCATACTGTACAGTAGACTGCAACATCATACAGTACAGTAGACTGATACATCATACAGTACAGTAGACTGTTACATCATACAGTACAGTAGACTGATACATCATACAGTACAGTAGACTGATACATCATACAGTACAGTAGACTGTTACATCATACAGTACAGTAGACTGATACATCATACATTACAGTAGACTGTTACATCATACTGTACAGTAGACTGATACATCATACAGTACAGTAGACTGATACATCATACAGTACAGTAGACTGCAACATCATACAGTACAGTAGACTGTTACATCATACATTACAGTAGACTGATACATCATACAGTAGACTGTTATATCATACTGTACAGTAGACTGATACATCATACAGTACAGTAGACTGTTATATCATACTGTACAGTAGACTGCAACATCATACAGTACAGTAGACTGATACATCATACAGTACAGTAGACTGATACATCATACAGTACAGTAGACTGTTACATCATACATTACAGTAGACTGATACATCATACAGTAGACTGTTATATCATACTGTACAGTAGACTGATACATCATACAGTACAGTAGACTGTTATATCATACTGTACAGTAGACTGATACATCATACAGTACAGTAGACTGTTATATCAAACTGTACAGTAGACTGATACATCATACAGTACAGTAGACTGATACATCATACAGTACAGTAGACTGATACATCATACAGTACAGTAGACTGTTACATCATACATTACAGTAGACTGATACATCATACAGTAGACTGTTATATCATACTGTACAGTAGACTGATACATCATACAGTACAGTAGACTGTTATATCATACTGTACAGTAGACTGATACATCATACAGTACAGTAGACTGTTATATCATACTGTACAGTAGACTGATACATCATACAGTACAGTAGACTGATACATCATACAGTAAACTGCTACATCATACAGTACAGTAGACTGATACATCATACAGTACAGTAGACTGATACATCATACAGTAAACTGCTACATCATACAGTACAGTAAACTGCTACATCATACAGTACAGTAGACTGTTACATCATACTGTACAGTAGACTGATACATCATACAGTACAGTAGACTGATACATCATACAGTACAGTAGACTGCAACATCATACAGTACAGTAGACTGTTACATCATACAGTACAGTAGACTGATACATCATACAGTAGAGTAGACTGTTACATCATACAGTAGACTGCTACATCATACAGTACAGTAGACTGATACATCATACAGTACTGTAGACTGCTACATCATACAGTACAGTAGACTGATACATCATACAGTAGAGTAGACTGATACATCATACATTACAGTAGACTGATACATCATACAGTACAGTAGACTGCAACATCATACAGTACAGTAGACTGTTACATCATACAGTACAGTAGACTGATACATCATACAGTACAGTAGACTGTTACATCATACAGTACAGTAGACTGATACATCATACAGTACAGTAGACTGCAACATCATACAGTACAGTAGACTGTTACATCATACAGTACAGTAGACTGATACATCATACATTACAGTAGACTGTTACATCATACAGTGCAGTAGACTGATACATCATACAGTACAGTAGACTGATACATCATACAGTACAGTAGACTGCAACATCATACAGTACAGTAGACTGTTACATCATACATTACAGTAGACTGATACATCATACAGTAGACTGTTATATCATACTGTACAGTAGACTGATACATCATACAGTAGACTGTTACATCATACAGTACAGTAGACTGTTACATCATACAGTAGACTGATACATCATACAGTACAGTAGACTGCTACATCATACAGTACAGTAGACTGATACATCATACAGTACAGTAGACTGATACATCATACAGTACAGTAGACTGTTACATCATACAGTACAGTAGACTGATACATCATACAGTACAGTAGACTGTTACATCATACAGTACAGTAGACTGATACATCATACAGTACAGTAGACTGATACATCATACATTACAGTAGACTGATATCATACAGTACAGTAGACTGTTACATCATACAGTACAGTAGACTGATACATCATACAGTAGACTGTTATATCATACTGTACAGTAGACTGATACATCATACAGTACAGTAGACTGTTATATCATACAGTACAGTAGACTGATACATCATACAGTACAGTAGACTGTTACATCATACAGTACAGTAGACTGATACATCATACAGTACAGTAGACTGTTACATCATACAGTACAGTAGACTGATACATCATACAGTACAGTAGACTGTACATCATACAGTACAGTAGACTGATACATCATACAGTAGACTGATACATCATACAGTACAGTAGACTGATACATCATACAGTACAGTAGACTGATACATCATACAGTACAGTAGACTGTTACATCATACATTACAGTAGACTGATACATCATACAGTAGACTGTTATATCATACTGTACAGTAGACTGATACATCATACAGTAGACTGTTACATCATACAGTACAGTAGACTGTTACATCATACAGTAGACTGATACATCATACAGTAGACTGATACATCATACAGTACAGTAGACTGTTACATCATACAGTACAGTAGACTGATACATCATACATTACAGTAGACTGTTACATCATACTGTACAGTAGACTGATACATCATACAGTACAGTAGACTATCATACAGTACAGTAGACTGATACATCATACAGTAGAGTAGACTGTTATCACATCACAGTACAGTAGACTGATACATCATACAGTACAGTAGACTGCAACATCATACAGTACAGTAGACTGTTACATCATACATTACAGTAGACTGATACATCATACAGTACAGTAGACTGTTACATCATACAGTACAGTAGACTGATACATCATACAGTACAGTAGACTGTTATATCATACTGTACAGTAGACTGATACATCATACAGTACAGTAGACTGTTATATCATACTGTACAGTAGACTGATACATCATACAGTACAGTAGACTGATACATCATACAGTAAACTGTTACATCATACAGTACAGTAGACTGATACATCATACAGTACAGTAGACTGATACATCATACAGTACAGTAGACTGATACATCATACAGTAAACTGCTACATCATACAGTACAGTAAACTGCTACATCATACAGTACAGTAGACTGTTACATCATACTGTACAGTAGACTGATACATCATACAGTACAGTAGACTGATACATCATACAGTAGACTGATACATCATACAGTACAGTAGACTGTTACATCATACTGTACAGTAGACTGATACATCATACAGTACAGTAGACTGATACATCATACAGTACAGTAGACTGCAACATCATACAGTACAGTAGACTGTTACATCATACAGTACAGTAGACTGATACATCATACAGTAGAGTAGACTGTTACATCATACAGTAGACTGCTACATCATACAGTACAGTAGACTGATACATCATACAGTACTGTAGACTGCTACATCATACAGTACAGTAGACTGATACATCATACAGTAGAGTAGACTGATACATCATACATTACAGTAGACTGATACATCATACAGTACAGTAGACTGCAACATCATACAGTACAGTAGACTGTTACATCATACAGTACAGTAGACTGATACATCATACAGTACAGTAGACTGTTACATCATACAGTACAGTAGACTGATACATCATACAGTACAGTAGACTGCAACATCATACAGTACAGTAGACTGTTACATCATACAGTACAGTAGACTGATACATCATACAGTACAGTAGACTGATACATCATACAGTACAGTAGACTGTTACATCATACAGTGCAGTAGACTGATACATCATACAGTACAGTAGACTGCAACATCATACAGTACAGTAGACTGTTACATCATACAGTACAGTAGACTGATACATCATACAGCAGACTGATACATCATACAGTACAGTAGACTGATACATCATACAGTACAGTAGACTGATACATCATACAGTACAGTAGACTGTTACATCATACAGTGCAGTAGACTGATACATCATACAGTACAGTAGACTGCAACATCATACAGTACAGTAGACTGATACATCATACAGTACAGTAGACTGATACATCATACAGCAGACTGATACATCATACAGTACAGTAGACTGATACATCATACAGCAGACTGCTACATCATACAGTACAGTAGACTGATACATCATACAGTACAGTAGACTGATACATCATACAGCAGACTGCTACATCATACAGTACAGTAGACTGTTACATCATACAGTACAGTAGACTGATACATCATACAGTACAGTAGACTGATACATCATACAGTACAGTAGACTGTTACATCATACAGTACAGTAGACTGATACATCATACAGTACAGTAGACTGCAACATCATACAGTACAGTAGACTGTTACATCATACAGTACAGTAGACTGATACATCATACAGTACAGTAGACTGATACATCATACAGCAGACTGATACATCATACAGTAGACTGATACAGATATAGTCTACAGCTCATGTTCTATATTAGTGGGTTAGGGTCTCTAACTGTAGTCTACAGCTCATGTTTTATATTAGTTGGTTAGGGTCTCTGTGGTCTACAGCTCATATCCTATATTAGTGGGTTAGGGTCTCTGACTGTAGTCTACAGCTCATATCCCATATTAGTGGGTTAGGGTCTCTGACTGTAGTCTACAGCTCATATTAGTGTGTTAGGGTCTCTGACTGTAGTCTACAGCTCATATTAGTGGGTTAGGGTCTCTGACTGTAGTCTACAGCTCATATTAGTGGGTTAGGGTCTCTGACTGTAGTCTACAGCTCATATTAGTGGGTTAGGGTCTCTGACTGTAGTCTACAGCTCATATTAGTGGGTTAGGGTCTCTGATTGTAGTCTACAGCTAATATCAAATCAAATCAAATCAAATGTATTTATATAGCCCTTCGTACATCAGCTGATATCTCAAAGTGCTGTACAGAAACCCAGCCTAAAACCCCAAACAGCAAGCAATGTAGGTGTAGAAGCACGGTGGCTAGGAAAAACTCCCTAGAAAGGCCAAAACCTAGGAAGAAACCTAGAGAGGAACCAGGCTATGTGGGTGGCCAGTTCTCTTCTGGCTGTGCCGGGTGGAGATTATAACAGAACATGGCCAAGATGTTCAAATGTTCATAAATGACCAGCATGGTCGAATAATAATAAGGCAGAACAGTTGAAACTGGAGCAGCAGCATGTTCAGGTGGACTGAGGACAGCAAGAAGTCATCATGTCAGGTAGTCCTGGGGCATGGTCCTAGGGCTCAGGTCCTCCGAGAGAGAGAAAGAAAGAGAATTAGAGAGAGCATATGTGGGGTGGCCAGTCCTCTTCTGGCTGTGCCGAGTGGAGATTATAACAGAACATGGCCAAGATGTTCAAAAATGACCAGCATGGTCGAATAATAATAAGGCAGAACAGTTGAAACTGGAGCAGCAGCACAGTCAGGTGGACTGGGGACAGCAAGGAGTCATCACCGCAGGTAGTCCTGGGGCATGGTCCTAGGGCTCAGGTCCTCCGAGAGAAAGAAAGAAAGAGAGAAGGAGAGAATTAGAGAACGGACACTTAGATTCACACAGGACACCGAATAGGACAGGAGAAGTACTCCAGATATAGCAAACTGACCCTAGCCCCCCGACACATAAACTACTGCAGCATAAATACTGGAGGCTGAGACAGGAGGGGTCTGGAGACACTGTGGCCCCATCCGAGGACACCCCCGGACAGGGCCAAACAGGAAGGATAATATTAGTGGGTTAGGGTCTCTCACTGTAGTCTACAGCTCATGTTCTATATTAGTGGGTTAGGGTCTCTGGCTGTAGTCTACAGCTCATATTAGTGTGTTAGGGTCTCTGACTGTAGTCTACAGATCATATTAGTGGGTTAGGGTCTCTGACTGTAGCCTACAGCTCATGTTCTATATTAGTGGGTTAGGGTCAGATGGGGCTTCAGGTTTAAACTTCATCAAATATATTTGGGCGGTTGTGGATGAGTTTTCAGCAATTGTGGTGAACAAACAGCAGGTAATAGAATTTTACCCGTCATCAATCTACACACAGTACCCCATAATGACAGAAAACTGAAATATTACATAAGTAAAATTGAATATTTTTCATAAATGTGCTAAAATGTCTAAAAACCTGTTTTTGCTGCGTCATTATGGGGTAATGTGATGTCATTATGGGGTACTGTGATGTCATTATGGGGTAATGTGATGTCATTATGGGGTACTGTGATGTCATTATGGGGTACTGTGATGTCATTATGGGGTACTGTGATGTCATTATGGGGTAATGTGATGTCATTATGGGGTAATGTGTGTAGATTTTATTTACCAAGGCAAGTCAGTTAGGAGCAAATTCTTATTTACAATGACCGCCTACCCCGGCCAAACCTTCCCATAACTTGGACAATGCTGGGCCAATTGTGAGCCGCCCTATGGGACTCCCGATCACGGATGGTTATGATACAGCCCGGGAAAGCAGAGAGGCTGTTCAGTGCTCCCAGTCCCAGCTATAGTAGAGGGGCTGTACAGTGCTCCCAGTCCCAGTCCCATCTATAGTAAGAGAGGCTGTTCAGTGCTCCCAGTCCCATCTATAGTAGAGAGGCTGTTCAGTGCTCCCAGTCCCATCTATAGTAGAGAGGCTGTTCAGTGCTCCCAGTCCCATCTATAGTAGAGAGAAAGCTCAGTGCTCCCAGTCCCATCTATAGTAGAGGGGCTGTACAGTGCTCCCAGTCCCAGTCCCATCTATAGCAGAGAGGCTGTTCAGTGCTCCCAGTCCCAGCTATAGTAGAGGGGCTGTACAGTGCTCCCAGTCCCAGTCCCAGCTATAGTAGAGAGGCTGTTCAGTGCTCCCAGTCCCAGTCCCATCTATAGCAGAGAGGCTGTTCAGTGCTCCCAGTCCCAGTCCCATCTATAGTAGAGAGGCTGTTCAGTGCTCCCAGTCCCAGTCCCATCTATAGCAGAGAGGCTGTTCAGTGCTCCCAGTCCCAGCTATAGTAGAGGGGCTGTACAGTGCTCCCAGTCCCAGTCCCAGCTATAGTAGTGAGGCTGTTCAGTGCTCCCAGTCCCATCTATAGCAGAGGCTGTTCAGTGCTCCCAGTCCCAGTCCCATCTATAGTAGAGAGGCTGTTCAGTGCTCCCAGTCCCAGCTATAGCAGAGAGGCTGTTCAGTGCTCCCAGTCCCAGCTATAGTAGAGAGGCTGTTCAGTGCTCCCAGTCCCATCTATAGCAGAGGCTGTTCAGTGCTCCCAGTCCCAGTCCCATCTATAGTAGAGAGGCTGTTCAGTGCTCCCAGTCCCAGCTATAGTAGAGGCTGTTCAGTGCTCCCAGTCCCAGTCCCATCTATAGTAGAGAGGCTGTTCAGTGCTCCCAGTCTCATCTATAGTAGAGAGGCTGTTCAGTGCTCCCAGTCCCATCTATAGTAGAGAGGCTGTTCAGTGCTCCCAGTCCCATCTATAGTAGAGAGGCTGTTCAGTGCTCCCAGTCCCATCTATAGTAAGAGAGGCTGTTCAGTGCTACCAGTCCCATCTATAGTAGAGGGGCTGTACAGTGCTCCCAGTCCCAGTCCCATCTATAGCAGAGAGGCTGTTCAGTGCTCCCAGTCCCAGCTATAGTAGAGGGGCTGTAGAGTGCTCCCAGTCCCAGCTATGCTCCCAGTCCCAGTCCCAGCTATAGTAGAGAGGCTGTTCAGTGCTCCCAGTCCCATCTATAGCAGAGGCTGTTCAGTGCTCCCAGTCCCAGTCCCATCTATAGTAGAGAGGCTGTTCAGTGCTCCCAGTCCCAGTCCCATCTATAGCAGAGAGGCTGTTCAGTGCTCCCAGTCCCAGTCCCATCTATAGTAGAGAGGCTGTTCAGTGCTCCCAGTCCCAGTCCCATCTATAGCAGAGAGGCTGTTCAGTGCTCCCAGTCCCAGCTATAGTAGAGGGGCTGTACAGTGCTCCCAGTCCCAGTCCCAGCTATAGTAGAGAGGCTGTTCAGTGCTCCCAGTCCCAGTCCCATCTATAGTAGAGAGGCTGTTCAGTGCTCCCAGTCCCAGCTATAGCAGAGAGGCTGTTCAGTGCTCCCAGTCCCAGCTATAGTAGAGAGGCTGTTCAGTGCTCCCAGTCCCATCTATAGCAGAGGCTGTTCAGTGCTCCCAGTCCCAGTCCCATCTATAGTAGAGAGGCTGTTCAGTGCTCCCAGTCTCCTATAGTAGAGAGGCAGTCCCAGTCCCATCTATAGTAGAGGCTGTTCAGTGCTCCCAGTCCCATCTATAGTAGAGAGGCTGTTCAGTGCTCCCAGTCCCATCTATAGTAGAGAGGCTGTTCAGTGCTCCCAGTCCCATCTATAGTAGAGAGGCTGTTCAGTGCTCCCAGTCCCATCTATAGTAGAGAGGCTGTTCAGTGCTCCCAGTCCCAGATAGTAGAGGGCTGTTCAGTGCTCCCAGTCCCAGCTATAGTAGAGAGGCTGTTCAGTGCTCCCAGTCCCAGTATAGTAGAGAGGCTGTTCAGTCCCAGCTCCCAGTCCCATCTATAGTAGAGAGGCTGTTCAGTGCTCCCAGTCCCAGCTATAGTAGAGAGGCTGTTCAGTGCTCCCAGTCCCAGCTATAGTAGAGGGGCTGTACAGTGCTCCCAGTCCCAGTCCCATCTATAGCAGAGAGGCTGTTCAGTGCTCCCAGTCCCAGCTATAGTAGAGGGGCTGTTCAGTGCTCCCAGTCCCAGTCCCAGTGCTATAGCAGAGAGGCTGTTCAGTGCTCCCAGTCCCAGCTATAGTAGAGGGGCTGTACAGTGCTCCCAGTCCCAGTCCCAGCTATAGTAGAGAGGCTGTTCAGTGCTCCCAGTCCCAGTCCCATCTATAGTAGAGAGGCTGTTCAGTGCTCCCAGTCCCAGCTATAGTAGAGAGGCTGTTCAGTGCTCCCAGTCCCAGCTATAGTAGAGAGGCTGTTCAGTGCTCCCAGTCCCATCTATAGCAGAGGCTGTTCAGTGCTCCCAGTCCCAGTCCCATCTATAGTAGAGAGGCTGTTCAGTGCTCCCAGTCCCAGCTATAGTAGAGGCTGTTCAGTGCTCCCAGTCCCAGTCCCATCTATAGTAGAGAGGCTGTTCAGTGCTCCCAGTCTCATCTATAGTAGAGAGGCTGTTCAGTGCTCCCAGTCCCATCTATAGTACAGAGGCTGTTCAGTGCTCCCAGTCCCAGCTATAGTAGAGGGGCTGTACAGTGCTCCCAGTCCCATCTATAGTAGGGGCTGTACAGTGCTCCCAGTCCCAGTCCCATCTATAGCAGAGAGGCTGTTCAGTGCTCCCAGTCCCAGCTATAGTAGAGGGGCTGTACAGTGCTCCCAGTCCCAGTCCCAGCTATAGTAGAGAGGCTGTCCAGTGCTCCCAGTCCCAGTCCCAGCTATAGCAGAGAGGCTGTTCAGTGCTCCCAGTCCCAGCTATAGTAGAGGGGCTGTACAGTGCTCCCAGTCCCAGTCCCAGCTATAGTAGAGAGGCTGTTCAGTGCTCCCAGTCCCATCTATAGCAGAGAGGCTGTTCAGTGCTCCCAGTCCCAGCTATAGTAGAGGGGCTGTACAGTGCTCCCAGTCCCAGTCCCAGCTATAGTAGAGAGGCTGTCAGTGCTCCCAGTCAGTGCTCCCAGTCCCATCTATAGCAGAGGGCTGTTCAGTGCTCCCAGTCCCAGATATAGTAGAGAGGCTGTTCAGTGCTCCCAGTCCCAGCTATAGTAGAGAGGCTGTTCAGTGCTCCCAGTCCCATCTATAGTAGAGAGGCTGTTCAGTGCTCCCAGTCCCAGCTATAGTAGAGAGGCTGTTCAGTGCTCCCAGTCCCAGCTATAGTAGAGGGGCTGTACAGTGCTCCCAGTCCCAGTCCCATCTATAGCAGAGAGTGCTCCCAGTCCCAGCTATAGTAGAGGGGCTGTTCAGTGCTCCCAGTCCCAGTCCCAGCTATAGTAGAGAGGCTGTTCAGTGCTCCCAGTCCCAGCTATAGTAGAGGGGCTGTTCAGTGCTCCCAGTCCCAGTCCCAGCTATAGTAGAGAGGCTGTTCAGTGCTCCCAGTCCCAGTCCCATTCCCAGCTATAGCAGAGAGGCTGTTCAGTGCTCCCAGTCCCAGCCCAGCTATAGCAGAGAGGCTGTTCAGTGCTCCCAGTCCCAGCTATAGTAGAGAGGCTGTTCAGTGCTCCCAGTCCCATCTATAGTAGAGGCTGTTCAGTGCTCCCAGTCCCAGTCCCATCTATAGTAGAGAGGCTGTTCAGTGCTCCCAGTCCCAGCTATAGCTAGAGGCTGTTCAGTGCTCCCAGTCCCAGTCCCATCTATAGTAGAGAGGCTGTTCAGTGCTCCCAGTCCCATCTATAGTAGAGAGGCTGTTCAGTGCTCCCAGTCCCATCTATAGTACCTGTTCAGTGCTCCCAGTCCCAGCTATAGTAGAGGGGCTGTTCAGTGCTCCCAGTCCCATCTATAGTAGAGAGGCTGTTCAGTGCTCCCAGTCCCAGTCCCATCTATAGCAGAGAGGCTGTTCAGTGCTCCCAGTCCCAGTGCTATATAGAGAGGCTGTTCAGTGCTCCCAGTCCCAGTCCCAGCTATAGTAGAGAGGCTGTTCAGTGCTCCCAGTCCCAGTCCCAGCTATAGTAGAGAGGCTGTTCAGTGCTCCCAGTCCCAGCTATAGTCCCAGAGAGGGCTGTTCAGTGCTCCCAGTCCCAGTCCCAGCTATAGTAGAGAGGCTGTTCAGTGCTCCCAGTCCCATCTATAGCAGAGAGGCTGTTCAGTCCCATCTATAGTAGAGAGGCTGTTCAGTGCTCCCAGTCCCAGTCCCAGTCTATAGTAGAGAGGCTGTTCAGTGCTCCCAGTCCCAGTCCCAGTGCTCCCAGTCCCAGCTAGAGAGGCTGTTCAGTGCTCCCAGTCCCAGCTATAGTAGAGAGTGCTGTTCAGTGCTCCCAGTCCCAGCTATAGTAGAGTGCTCCCAGTCCCAGCTGTTCAGTGCTCCCAGTCCCAGCTATAGTAGAGAGGCTGTTCAGTGCTCCCAGTCCCATCTATAGCAGAGAGGCTGTTCAGTGCTCCCAGTCCCATCTATAGTAGAGAGGCTGTCCAGTGCTCCCAGTCCCAGTCCCAGCTATAGCAGAGAGGCTGTTCAGTGCTCCCAGTCCCAGCTATAGTAGAGAGGCTGTTCAGTGCTCCCAGTCCCAGCTATAGTAGAGGGGCTGTACAGTGCTCCCAGTCCCAGCTATAGTAGAGAGGCTGTTCAGTGCTCCCAGTCCCAGCTATAGTAGAGAGGCTGTTCAGTGCTCCCAGTCCCAGTCTATAGTAGAGAGGCTGTTCAGTGCTCCCAGTCCCATCTATAGCAGAGAGGCTGTTCAGTGCTCCCAGTCCCAGTCTATAGTCCCAGAGAGGCTGTTCAGTGCTCCCAGTCCCAGCTATAGTAGAGGGGCTGTTCAGTGCTCCCAGTCCCAGCTATAGCTATAGTCAGAGAGAGGCTGTTCAGTGCTCCCAGTCCCATCTATAGCAGAGAGGCTGTTCAGTGCTCCCCCAGTCCCAGTCTCCCATAGCAGAGAGGCTGTTCAGTGCTCCCAGTCCCAGTCCCAGTCTCCCAGTCCCAGCTATAGCAGAGAGGCTGTTCAGTGCTCCCAGTCAGTGCTCCCAGTCCCATCTATAGTCTGTTCAGTGCTCCCAGTCCCATCTATAGTAGAGAGGCTGTTCAGTGCTCCCAGTCCCATCTATAGTAGAGGGCTGTTCAGTGCTCCCAGTCCCAGTCTATAGTAGAGAGGCTGTTCAGTGCTCCCAGTCCCAGTCCCATCTATAGTAGAGAGGCTGTTCAGTGCTCCCAGTCCCAGTCTATAGTAGAGAGGCTGTTCAGTGCTCCCAGTCCCAGTCCCATCTATAGTAGAGAGGCTGTTCAGTGCTCCCAGTCCCAGTCCCATATAGTAGAGAGGCTGTTCAGTGCTCCCAGTCCCAGCTATAGTAGAGAGGCTGTTCAGTGCTCCCAGTCCCATCTATAGTTCAGTGCTCCCAGTCCCAGCTATAGTAGAGAGGCTGTTCAGTGCTCCCAGTCCCATCTATAGTAGAGAGGCTGTTCAGTGCTCCCAGTCCCAGCTCTATAGAGAGGCTGTTCAGTGCTCCCAGTCCCAGCTATAGTAGAGGCTGTTCAGTGCTCCCAGTCCCAGTCCCAGCTATAGTAGAGAGTCTGTTCAGTGCTCCCAGTCCCAGCTATAGCAGAGAGGCTGTTCTGTGCTCCCAGTCCCAGCTATAGTAGAGAGGCTGTTCAGTGCTCCCCCATCTAGTCCCAGCTATAGTAGAGAGTGCTGTTCAGTGCTCCCAGTCCCAGCTATAGTAGAGAGGCTGTTCTGTGCTCCCAGTCCCAGCTATAGTCCCATCTATAGTAGAGAGGCTGTTCAGTGCTCCCAGTCCCATCTATAGCAGAGAGGCTGTTCAGTGCTCCCAGTCCCATCTATATAGCAGAGAGGCTGTTCAGTGCTCCCAGTCCCATCTATAGCAGAGAGGCTGTTCAGTGCTCCCAGTCCCATCTATAGTAGAGAGGCTGTTCAGTGCTCCCAGTCCCATCTATAGCAGAGAGGCTGTTCAGTGCTCCCAGTCCCAGTCCCATATAGCAGAGAGGCTGTTCAGTGCTCCCAGTCCCAGTCTATAGTAGAGAGGCTGTTCAGTGCTCCCAGTCCCAGTCTATAGTAGAGAGGCTGTTCAGTGCTCCCAGTCCCATCTATAGTAGAGAGGCTGTTCAGTGCTCCCAGTCCCAGCTATAGTAGAGAGGCTGTTCAGTGCTCTCCCAGTCCCATCTATAGCAGAGAGGCTGTTCAGTGCTCCCAGTCCCATCTATAGTAGAGAGGCTGTTCAGTGCTCCCAGTCCCATCTATAGTAGAGGCTGTTCAGTGCTCCCAGTCCCAGCTATAGTAGAGAGGCTGTTCAGTGCTCCCAGTCCCATCTATAGTAGAGAGGCTGTTCAGTGCTCCCAGTCCCATCTATAGTAGAGAGGCTGTTCAGTGCTCCCAGTCCCATCTATAGCAGAGAGGCTGTTCAGTGCTCCCAGTCCCATCTATAGTAGAGAGGCTGTTCAGTGCTCCCAGTCCCATCTATAGCAGAGAGGCTGTTCAGTGCTCCCAGTCCCAGTCCCAGCTATAGTAGAGAGGCTGTTCAGTGCTCCCAGTCCCAGCTATAGTAGAGGGGCTGTTCAGTGCTCCCAGTCCCAGCTATAGCAGAGAGGCTGTTCAGTGCTCCCAGTCCCAGTCCCAGCTATAGCAGAGAGGCTGTTCAGTGCTCCCAGTCCCAGTCCCAGCTATAGCAGAGAGGCTGTTCAGTGCTCCCAGTCCCATCTATAGTAGAGAGGCTGTTCAGTGCTCCCAGTCCCATCTATAGTAGAGAGGCTGTTCAGTGCTCCCAGTCCCAGCTATAGTAGAGAGGCTGTTCAGTGCTCCCAGTCCCAGCTATAGTAGAGAGGCTGTTCAGTGCTCCCAGTCCCATCTATAGTAGAGAGGCTGTTCAGTGCTCCCAGTCCCATCTATAGTAGAGAGGCTGTCCAGTGCTCCCAGTCCCAGTCCCATCCCATATAGTAGAGAGGCTGTTCAGTGCTCCCAGTCCCATCTATAGTAGAGAGGCTGTTCAGTGCTCCCAGTCCCAGTCCCATCTATAGTAGAGAGGCTGTTCAGTGCTCCCAGTCCCATCTATAGTAGAGAGGCTGTTCAGTGCTCCCAGTCCCAGCTATAGTAGAGAGGCTGTTCAGTGCTCCCAGTCCCATCTATAGTAGAGAGGCTGTTCAGTGCTCCCAGTCCCATCTATAGTAGAGAGGCTGTTCAGTGCTCCCAGTCCCAGCTATAGTAGAGAGGCTGTTCAGTGCTCCCAGTCCCAGTCCCATCTATAGTAGAGAGGCTGTTCAGTGCTCCCAGTCCCAGTCCCATCTATAGTAGAGAGGCTGTTCAGTGCTCCCAGTCCCAGTCCCATCTATAGTAGAGAGGCTGTTCAGTGCTCCCAGTCCCATCTATAGCAGAGAGGCTGTTCAGTGCTCCCAGTCCCAGCTATAGCAGAGAGGCTGTTCAGTGCTCCCAGTCCCAGCTATAGCAGAGAGGCTGTTCAGTGCTCCCAGTCCCATCTATAGTAGAGGCTGTTCAGTGCTCCCAGTCCCATCTATAGTAGAGAGGCTGTTCAGTGCTCCCAGTCCCAGTCCCAGCTATAGCAGAGAGGCTGTTCAGTGCTCCCAGTCCCATCTATAGTAGAGAGGCTGTTCAGTGCTCCCAGTCCCATCTATAGTAGAGAGTCTGTTCAGTGCTCCCAGTCCCATCTATAGTAGAGAGGCTGTTCAGTGCTCCCAGTCCCATCTATAGCAGAGAGGCTGTTCAGTGCTCCCAGTCCCAGCTATAGCAGAGAGGCTGTTCAGTGCTCCCAGTCCCATCTATAGCAGAGAGGCTGTTCAGTGCTCCCAGTCCCAGCTATAGTAGAGAGGCTGTTCAGTGCTCCCAGTCCCATCTATAGTAGAGAGGCTGTTCAGTGCTCCCAGTCCCATCTATAGTAGAGAGGCTGTTCAGTGCTCCCAGTCCCAGCTATAGTAGAGAGGCTGTTCAGTGCTCCCAGTCCCAGCTATAGTAGAGAGGCTGTTCAGTGCTCCCAGTCCCATCTATAGTAGAGAGGCTGTTCAGTGCTCCCAGTCCCAGCTATAGTAGAGAGGCTGTTCAGTGCTCCCAGTCCCATCTATAGTAGAGAGGCTGTCCAGTGCTCCCAGTCCCAGTCCCATCTATAGTAGAGAGGCTGTTCAGTGCTCCCAGTCCCATCTATAGTAGAGAGGCTGTTCAGAGCTCCCAGTCCCAGTCCCATCTATAGTAGAGAGGCTGTCCAGTGCTCCCAGTCCCATCTATAGTAGAGAGGCTGTTCAGTGCTCCCAGTCCCAGCTATAGCAGAGAGGCTGTTCAGTGCTCCCAGTCCCATCTATAGTAGAGGGCTGTTCAGTGCTCCCAGTCCCATCTATAGTAGAGAGGCTGTTCAGTGCTCCCAGTCCCAGCTATAGTAGAGAGGCTGTTCAGTGCTCCCAGTCCCAGTCCCATCTATAGTAGAGAGGCTGTTCAGTGCTCCCAGTCCCAGTCCCATCTATAGTAGAGAGGCTGTTCAGTGCTCCCAGTCCCAGTCCCATCTATAGTAGAGAGGCTGTTCAGAGCTCCCAGTCCCAGCTATAGTAGAGAGGCTGTTCAGAGCTCCCAGTCCCAGTATAGCCTGTTCAGAGCTCCCAGTCCCAGCTATAGCAGAGAGGCTGTTCAGTGCTCCCAGTCCCATCTATAGTAGAGGCTGTTCAGTGCTCCCAGTCCCATCTATAGTAGAGAGGCTGTTCAGTGCTCCCAGTCCCAGTCTATAGTAGCAGAGGCTGTTCAGTGCTCCCAGTCCCATCTATAGTAGAGAGGCTGTTCAGTGCTCCCAGTCCCATCTATAGTAGAGATTCTGTTCAGTGCTCCCAGTCCCATCTATAGTAGAGAGGCTGTTCCTCCCAGTCCCATCTATAGTAGAGAGGCTGTTCAGTGCTCCCAGTCCCATCTATAGTAGAGAGGCTGTTCAGTGCTCCCAGTCCCATCTATAGTAGAGAGGCTGTTCAGTGCTCCCAGTCCCATCTATAGCAGAGAGGCTGTTCAGTGCTCCCAGTCCCATCTATAGTAGAGAGGCTGTTCAGTGCTCCCAGTCCCATCTATAGCAGAGAGGCTGTTCTGTGCTCCCAGTCCCATCTATAGCAGAGAGGCTGTTCAGTGCTCCCAGTCCCATCTATAGCAGAGAGGCTGTTCAGTGCTCCCAGTCCCATATAGTAGAGAGGCTGTTCAGTGCTCCCAGTCCCATCTATAGTAGAGGGCTGTTCAGTGCTCCCAGTCCCAGCTATAGTAGAGAGGCTGTTCAGTGCTCCCAGTCCCAGCTATAGTAGAGAGGCTGTTCAGTGCTCCCAGTCCCAGTCTATAGTAGAGAGGCTGTTCAGTGCTCCCAGTCCCATCTATAGTAGAGAGGCTGTTCAGTGCTCCCAGTCCCAGCTATAGTAGAGGGGCTGTTCAGTGCTCCCAGTCCCAGTCCCATCTATAGCAGAGAGGCTGTTCAGTGCTCCCAGTCCCATCTATAGCAGAGAGGCTGTTCAGTGCTCCCAGTCCCATCTATAGTAGAGGCTGTTCAGTGCTCCCAGTCCCAGCTATAGTAGAGAGGCTGTTCAGTGCTCCCAGTCCCAGTCCCATCTATAGTAGAGGCTGTTCAGTGCTCCCAGTCCCATTATAGTAGAGAGGCTGTTCAGTGCTCCCAGTCCCATCTATAGCAGAGAGGCTGTTCAGTGCTCCCAGTCCCATCTATAGTAGAGAGGCTGTTCAGTGCTCCCAGTCCCATCTATAGTAGAGAGGCTGTTCAGTGCTCCCAGTCCCAGCTATAGTAGAGGGCTGTTCAGTGCTCCCAGTCCCATCTATAGTAGAGAGGCTGTTCAGTGCTCCCAGTCCCAGTCCCATCTATAGTAGAGAGGCTGTTCAGTGCTCCCAGTCCCATCTATAGCAGAGAGGCTGTTCAGTGCTCCCAGTCCCAGCTATAGTAGAGAGGCTGTTCAGTGCTCCCAGTCCCATCTATAGTAGAGAGGCTGTTCAGTGCTCCCAGTCCCAGCTATAGTAGAGAGGCTGTTCAGTGCTCCCAGTCCCAGCTATAGTAGAGAGGCTGTTCAGTGCTCCCAGTCCCATCTATAGTAGAGAGGCTGTTCAGTGCTCCCAGTCCCATCTATAGTAGAGAGGCTGTCCAGTGCTCCCAGTCCCAGTCCCATCTATAGTAGAGAGGCTGTTCAGTGCTCCCAGTCCCATCTATAGTAGAGAGGCTGTTCAGTCCCAGTCCCAGTCCCATCTATAGTAGAGAGGCTGTCCAGTGCTCTCAGTCCCATCTATAGTAGAGAGGCTGTTCAGTGCTCCCAGTCCCAGCTATAGTAGAGAGGCTGTTCAGTGCTCCCAGTCCCATCTATAGTAGAGAGGCTGTCCAGTGCTCCCAGTCCCAGTCCCATCTATAGTAGAGAGGCTGTTCAGTGCTCCCAGTCCCATCTATAGTAGAGAGGCTGTTCAGAGCTCCCAGTCCCAGTCCCATCTATAGTAGAGAGGCTGTCCAGTGCTCCCAGTCCCATCTATAGTAGAGAGGCTGTTCAGTGCTCCCAGTCCCAGCTATAGCAAGAGGCTGTTCAGTGCTCCCAGTCCCATCTATAGTAGAGAGGCTGTTCAGTGCTCCCAGTCCCATCTATAGTAGAGAGGCTGTTCAGTGCTCCCAGTCCCAGCTATAGTAGAGAGGCTGTTCAGTGCTCCCAGTCCCAGTCCCATCTATAGTAGAGAGGCTGTTCAGTGCTCCCAGTCCCAGTCCCATCTATAGTAGAGAGGCTGTTCAGTGCTCCCAGTCCCAGTCCCATCTATAGTAGAGAGGCTGTTCAGTGCTCCCAGTCCCATCTATAGCAGAGAGGCTGTTCAGAGCTCCCAGTCCCAGCTATAGCAGAGAGGCTGTTCAGAGCTCCCAGTCCCAGCTATAGCAGAGAGGCTGTTCAGTGCTCCCAGTCCCATCTATAGTAGAGGCTGTTCAGTGCTCCCAGTCCCATCTATAGTAGAGAGGCTGTTCAGTGCTCCCAGTCCCAGTCCCAGCTATAGCAGAGAGGCTGTTCAGTGCTCCCAGTCCCATCTATAGTAGAGAGGCTGTTCAGTGCTCCCAGTCCCATCTATAGTAGAGATTCTGTTCAGTGCTCCCAGTCCCATCTATAGTAGAGAGGCTGTCCAGTGCTCCCAGTCCCAGTCCCATCTATAGTAGAGAGGCTGTTCAGTGCTCCCAGTCCCATCTATAGTAGAGAGGCTGTTCAGTGCTCCCAGTCCCAGTCCCATCTATAGTAGAGAGGCTGTTCAGTGCTCCCAGTCCCATCTATAGTAGAGGCTGTTCAGTGCTCCCAGTCCCAGTCCCATCTATAGCAGAGAGGCTGTTCAGTGCTCCCAGTCCCATCTATAGTAGAGGCTGTTCAGTGCTCCCAGTCCCATCTATAGTAGAGAGGCTGTTCAGTGCTCCCAGTCCCAGTCCCAGCTATAGCAGAGAGGCTGTTCAGTGCTCCCAGTCCCATCTATAGTAGAGATTCTGTTCAGTGCTCCCAGTCCCATCTATAGTAGAGAGGCTGTTCAGTGCTCCCAGTCCCAGTCCCATCTATAGTAGAGATTCTGTTCAGTGCTCCCAGTCCCATCTATAGCAGAGAGGCTGTTCAGTGCTCCCAGTCCCATCTATAGTAGAGAGGCTGTTCAGTGCTCCCAGTCCCATCTATAGCAGAGAGGCTGTTCTGTGCTCCCAGTCCCAGCTATAGCAGAGAGGCTGTTCAGTGCTCCCAGTCCCAGCTATAGCAGAGAGGCTGTTCTGTGCTCCCAGTCCCAGCTATAGCAGAGAGGCTGTTCAGTGCTCCCAGTCCCATCTATAGCAGAGAGGCTGTTCAGTGCTCCCAGTTCCAGCTATAGTAGAGAGGCTGTTCAGAGCTCCCAGTCCCATCTATAGTAGAGAGGCTGTTCAGTGCTCCCAGTCCCAGCTATAGCAGAGAGGCTGTTCAGAGCTCCCAGTCCCAGCTATAGTAGAGAGGCTGTTCAGTGCTCCCAGTCCCAGCTATAGTAGAGAGGCTGTTCAGTGCTCCCAGTCCCATCTATAGTAGAGAGGCTGTTCAGTGCTCCCAGTCCCAGCTATAGTAGAGGGGCTGTTCAGTGCTCCCAGTCCCAGTCCCATCTATAGCAGAGAGGCTGTTCAGTGCTCCCAGTCCCATCTATAGCAGAGAGGCTGTTCAGTGCTCCCAGTCCCATCTATAGTAGAGAGGCTGTTCAGTGCTCCCAGTCCCAGCTATAGTAGAGAGGCTGTTCAGTGCTCCCAGTCCCAGTCCCATCTATAGTAGAGGCTGTTCAGTGCTCCCAGTCCCATTTATAGTAGAGAGGCTGTTCAGTGCTCCCAGTCCCATCTATAGCAGAGAGGCTGTTCAGTGCTCCCAGTCCCATCTATAGTAGAGAGGCTGTTCAGTGCTCCCAGTCCCATTTATAGTAGAGAGGCTGTTCAGTGCTCCCAGTCCCAGCTATAGTAGAGAGGCTGTTCAGTGCTCCCAGTCCCATCTATAGTAGAGAGGCTGTTCAGTGCTCCCAGTCCCAGTCCCATCTATAGTAGAGAGGCTGTTCAGTGCTCCCAGTCCCAGCTATAGTAGAGAGGTGCTGTTCAGAGCTCCCAGTCCCATCTATAGTAGAGAGGCTGTTCAGTGCTCCCAGTCCCAGCTATAGTAGAGAGGCTGTTCAGTGCTCCCAGTCCCATCTATAGTAGAGAGACTGTTCAGTGCTCCCAGTCCCATCTATAGTAGAGAGGCTGTACAATGCTCCCAGTCCCAGTCCCATTTATAGTAGAGAGGCTGTTCAGTGCTCCCAGTCCCATCTATAGCAGAGAGACTGTTCAGAGCTCCCAGTCCCAGCTATCTGAAGAATGCTGTGTGGTTTTGATGTGTCTGACATATCTATAAAATGAAGTGTTGTTCTGATGTGTCTGACATATCTACAGAATGCTGTGTTGTTCTGATGTGTCTGACATATCTATAAAATGCTGTGTTGTTTTGATGTGTTGTCATCTTATATACAAGGAAAAAGCTAATTGTGTCCCATTCATTTAAATTGCTGCGGCTCATATCTAACGGATCACTGCTTTAACCTGTTAGTTTAGATAAGACAGTTTTAGTTGACAGAATTTGAATGGATGCAAACAACAGGATGCGGAAAGCATGAATGATTCTGATTGGTCCTTGTCTCTACTTCAGCCCTTCCAACCGCTCTGTCTAGTCTATCACATGATTATGTTCCGTTTCCAATCTCTGCATTATTACAATGGAAGGCTTACATAACTCATTTTAATATTAATGACGCTTTTTGCAGCTGTCCTTTTTAGTGCCTGGACTTCAATGGCAATGTCAGTTGAAACATAGTGGTCCAGATACTACTGCTTACGCGGTACAGTATATCATTAGTGCACAAGATATTTACCTTGTTGTCGATACCACTTCAGTTATAACTTTATCAAATGTTTACATTCTGTATAACATATTTCTCTAAAATGATAAACATGTCTCCTATATTCACAGATGGCGTCGGTCGAAACGCTCAGCTCAGCAGCGTCCCTCCCTGCCCGGTCTCTTTCTGTCTCCAGCGGGACAGGCTATACAGACACGCCTGGTGCCCACATGGATGATGTATGTTGCGCAGTTTAAAGTGAAGGGTGTGTGGAGACAAATGAATTCGGTTCAGTCAGTCGTCCTGATGAGCCCTTCCGATAAAGTTTAGCAACAGACGCAGCATGGCACTAGTTCAAACTTGTAAAAGAAAGTGATGTTTATTTCGATGGCCGAGGGAGAAATTACTTGTAGTATTGGTCACCATCTTCAATTTGTTCCATTCCACTTGATTTTATTACGAGTAGAATAGCAGCCTACACGATAAATAACTTGTAATAGTGGTAGTAACTTTCGGGATGTCACCGTGATACAGTCTACACTGCTCAATGGGGAGAGTTTGCGCTGCAAGCCGATATCACAACATTTTCATTTTATTTAACAAGGAAAGTCTGTAAAGAACAAATTATTATTTACAATGACGGCCGACCCCGGCCAAACCTGGACGACGCTGGGCCAATTGTGCGCCGCTCTATGGGACTCCTAATCACGGCCGGATGTGATACAACATGGGCCACATCAGTCATCGCTCCTGCTGGAGGTGGAAGTAGATAGATATAGTGTAGCCAATATCAGGCCAGGGTGAAAGCTAAAGCACATTCATTGTAGTGGTTTTCGCCGAAAATGTACAACTATGACATTAATGTCGGTCTAAACAGACATTTATGTCTAAATAAATAAACAACACTATTACTCCGGTAGAACGGAATGATTCTGAACATTCCCACGTCCCAACTTCGACAGACACGTTTCAAATGATCACTGACATTTCTAGACAAAAACATAAATCCGCTAACTGAGAATCAGGATGACTGACTGAACCGAATCCGTTTGTCTCCACTCGACTCTCAACTGCGCTCCAAACGTCATCAATTTAGGCACCCGGCGTACGCGTATAACCTCTCCCGTCGCGGGCTGAACCACCTGATTTTCTGAATGAAACCGTAGCTCGCCTCGCGCTATAAATAGAACGGACGGGGCTTGACGTCACCATGGAAGCCGCATCACGTCGTTTTGTTCCGTGCTGTTGTGGCTGCAGATTATTTTTTTTCCCGAAGCGCTTTCGGATGGGGACGGACGGAGTACTTCTGAAGGCAGCCCGAACAATCAAGCTAGATACATAGTAGTGGTTAATGTTACATTGGGAGAAAAGGATTAACGTTCAACAAGCTGGGGCGTGATACCAGTTACGAAATGATCTTGCAGTATTTGCCTAGCTAGCGGCGAGCGATTCTTATTTGTACAGGAGCCATCGAGCTACCTGCAATTATTGAATCGCACTCTGAACTCCTGCCTTTAGTTTTGGTTGACCAGATCACACTCACTCAGCCCTAGAGAACGGTAGGTGCTTCTGTTATGACAACTTGGCCAACTGGAACGAAGACTAGGGTGTCGTCCTCTCTGTCAATCCATTACAGAGCTGTGCCTGGCACTTACATGGTAGTTGAGTCGAGAGGCACTTTAACTCATTTTAATGTGGATACAAATTATATCATGCAAGGACAATATTCTTGTTACATTATTTGATTGATTTCATTATTTGAGTCCCAAGTTAGTGTCAATTTAGAGTAAACTACAGCAGTCGGGTTGTGAAACACATTGTGGAGGTTTTAAAGACTGCACCTAAATGACATCAGAGTGGTTATGCCAAGCAGCAGACTCCCATCAACTATCTTCAGAAATTAGTTAATTATTTAATTTTAATTATTTAATTTTAATTATAAAAACATGTATGTAGCTAATTAGATTCTTTTATTAGTCACATGCACAGGGTCACAAATGTAATTGCAGGGTACAGTGAAATTCTTAAGTTCTGACATGTTACACTCAGGACCATTTTGGGGAATATCTCGTGTCATCAAACCTCTGACATGTTGTTACACTCCGTGCCCTCCTCTTACAGAGTAGTATCACTGGTGCTGACTAGACCCATTTCCTCCTCTTACAGAGTAGTATCACTGGTGCTGACTAGACCCATTTCCTCCTCTTACAGAGTAGCATCACTGGTGCTGACTAGACCCATTTCCTCCTCTTACAGAGTAGCATCACTGGTGCTGACTAGACCCGTTTCCTCCTCTTACAGAGTAGCATCACTGGTGCTGACTAGACCCGTTTCCTCCTCTTACAGAGTAGCATCACTGGTGCTGACTAGACCCATTTCCTCCTCTTACAGAGTAGCATCACTGGTGCTGACTAGACCCGTTTCCTCCTCTTACAGAGTAGCATCACTGGTGCTGACTAGACCCGTTTCCTCCTCTTACAGAGTAGCATCACTGGTGCTGACTAGACCACTGGTTTCCTCCTCTTACAGAGTAGCATCACTGGTGCTGACTAGACCCGTTTCCTCCTCTTACAGAGTAGCATCACTGGTGCTGACTAGACCCGTCCTCCTCTTACAGAGTAGCATCACTGGTGCTGACTAGACCCGTTTCCTCCTCTTACAGAGTAGCATCACTGGTGCTGACTAGGCCCGTTTCCTCCTCTTACAGAGTAGCATCACTGGTGCTGACTAGGCCCGTTTCCTCCTCTTACAGAGTAGCATCACTGGTGCTGACTAGACCCGTTTCCTCCTCTTACAGAGTAGCATCACTGGTGCTGACTAGGCCCGTTTCCTCCTCTTTCAGAGTAGCATCACTGGTGCTGACTTGGCCCGTTTCCTCCTCTTACAGAGTAGCATCACTGGTGCTGACTAGGCCCGTTTCTCCTCTTACAGAGTAGCATCACTGGTGCTGACTAGAGTTTCCTCCTCTTACAGAGTAGCATCACTGGTGCTGACTAGACCCGTTTCCTCCTCTTACAGAGTAGCATCACTGGTGCTGACTAGGCCCGTTTCCTCCTCTTACAGAGTAGCATCACTGGTGCTGACTAGACCCGTTTCCTCCTCTTACAGAGTAGCATCACTGGTGCTGACTAGGCCCGTTTCCTCCTCTTACAGAGTAGCATCACTGGTGCTGACTAGACCCGTTTCCTCCTCTTACAGAGTAGCATCACTGGTGCTGACTAGACCCGTTTCCTCCTCTTACAGAGTAGCATCACTGGTGCTGACTAGACCCGAGACCTTTCCTCTTCTTTCAGAGTAGCATCACTGGTGCTGACTAGACCCGTTTCCTCCTCTTTCAGAGTAGCATCACTGGTGCTGACTAGACCCGTTTCCTCCTCTTACAGAGTAGCATCACTGGTGCCTCCGTTTCCTCCTCTTACAGAGTAGCATCACTGGTGCTGACTAGCATCACTTACAGAGTAGCATCACTGGTGCTGACTAGACCCGTTTCCTCCTCTTACAGAGTAGCATCACTGGTGCTGACTAGACCCGTTTCCTCCTCTTTCAGAGTAGCATCACTGGTGCTGACTAGACCCGTTTCCTCCTCTTTCAGAGTAGCATCACTGGTGCTGACTAGACCCGTTTCCTCCTCTTTCAGAGTAGCATCACTGGTGCTGACTAGACCCGTTTTCCTCCTCTTACAGAGTAGCATCACTGGTGCTGACTAGGCCCGTTTCCTCCTCTTTCAGAGTAGATCACTGGTGCTGACTAGACCCGTTTTCCTCCTCTTACAGAGTAGCATCACTGGTGCTGACTAGACCCGTTTTCCTCTTACCTGTCGTAGCATCACTGGTGCTGACTGCGTTTGGCCTTCTTACAGAGACCTGCATCACTGGTGCTGACCTGTAGACCCCATCCTCCCGAGACCTGTCGGCTGGCCCCTCTTTGCCCGAGACCTGTCGGCTGGCCCCTCTTTGCCCGAGACCTGTCGGCTGGCCCCTCTTTGCCCGAGACCTGTCGGCTGGCCCCTCTTTGCCCGAGACCTGTCGGCTGGCCCCTCTTTGCCCGAGACCTGTCGGCTGGCCCCTCTTTGCCCGAGACCTGTCGGCTGGCCCCTCTTTGCCCGAGACCTGTCGGCTGGCCCCTCTTTGCCCGAGACCTGTCGGCTGGCCCCTCTTTGCCCGAGACCTGTCGGCTGGCCCCTCTTCTGACCTCAGACAATACTAAACAACAAGTGTAAATTCAACAGTAGTGTAACGGCTGAATCAAACACAAAGCTTGGTTGGTCCATAGTCCCTACTCTGTTGAAGAGCTAAACTGATTTGTTTTGGATGCAGGGCTGCGGATTAGAGCCAGTTTCCTCCTCCTCCCTCTCTTCCCTGACCTCAATGTGTTCTGCAGCAGTGTGGTTCTAGAGCAGCAGAGAGACAGATTAGTGGACCTCAGTGTTAACACTATCCTGTTGCCATGTCATCAGTATAATCATAAGAATGTGAATAGCTGCTTATTAGAACGTGTTTCAGGGTTGTTTTGAATGAACTGAGTGAAAATGAAGTCTTAATTTAAACGTGTACCAACATTCCGTTGTTCATCTGCGTTGTTTAGGCGATCTACTACCTGACGTTGCACCATCCCTATCTAATGTGATTGAGCCTATTTCCTCTTCTGTCACACAGGGCCTTGAACAGTAGTATGGACTACGAGAGACCCAATGTTGAGACCATTAAGTGTGTTGTGGTGGGGGACAACGCCGTAGGGAAGACACGGCTGATCTGTGCTCGGGCCTGCAACACCACTCTGAACCAGTACCAACTACTGGCCACACACGTCCCTACGGTCTGGGCTATAGACCAGTACAGAGTCTGTCAAGAGGTACAAACCTAACCCTGATCCCTAACCCCAACACATGTCCCTACGGTCTGGGCTATAGACCAGTACAGTGTGTCAAATCAAATCAAATTCTATTTGTCACATACACATGGTTAGCAGATGTTAATGCGAGTGTAGCAAAATGCTTGTGCTTCCAGTTCCGACAATGCAGTAATAACCAACAAGTAATCTAACTAACAATTCCAAAACTAATATCTTATACACAGTGTAAGGGGATAAAGAATATGTACATAAAGATATGAATGAGTGATGGCGCAGAGCAGCATAGGCAAGATACAGTAGATGGTATCGAGTACAGTATATACATATGAGATGAGTATGTAAACAAAGTGGCATAGTTAAAGTGGCTAGTGATACATGTATTACATAAGGATGCAGTCGATGATATAGAGTACAGTATATACGTATACATATGAGATGAATAATGTAGGGTAAGTAAACATTATATTAGGTAGCATTGTTTAAAGTGGCTAGTGATATATTTTACATCATTTCCCATCAATTCCCATTATTAAAGTGGCTGGAGTTGAGTCAGTGTGTTGGCAGCAGCCACTTAATGTTAGTGGTTGCTGTTTAACAGTCTGATGGTCTTGAGATAGAAGCTGTTTTTCGGTCTCTCGGTCCCAGCTTTGATGCACCTGTACTGACCTCGCCTTCTGGATGATAGCGGAGGTACCATACCTAACCCTGACCCCTAACCCCAACACACATCCCTACGGTCTGGGCTATAGACCAATACAGAATCTGTCACTACCGGTCTCTCTACACTGCAGCTGAAACGGCCCTACCTGTCGTCAAACGGCCCTACCTGTCGTCAAACGGCCCTACCTGTCGTCAAACGGCCCTACCTGTCGTCAAACGGCCCTACCTGTCGTCAAACGGCCTTGTAAGAAAGCCAGTCCCTTTAAGAACTCAGCGATGATGTCACAGCTATCACGAGCTGGCATAGTGTTTAGTTCATTACCAAGTGCAGCTCGTTACCTACTGCTGTGAACACAAATCTGACCAATTTATTCATCACTGCGTGATTACCAGAACTGTAATTAAGGTATATGTTTTACTGATGAAAGATGTCAATAGTTGAAGAATATTTCTGTCATGATTACAGCATTATATATCTTGTTTTTATGCTAGCTATCTAACGTTATTAGCTACATTTTTGCTTATAATTGTTAGCTGGTTAGTCTGATGTTGCTAGCTACTTGTATTTTTGTTTCACTCATTGGATTATTTTAACAGATGGAGACTGTATCTTGTTATTGCTAAATGAATGTGCCTTATCTTAGTATTGATGCCATTGTATTCATGTTTATTATTTCCAGACCACATGGATAAATGACAATTAGACCCAACCAAATCATGAGAAAACAAAAAGATAATTACTTGACACATTGGAAAGAATTAACAAAAAAACAGAGCAAACTAGAATGCTATTTGGCCCTACACAGAGGGTACACAGCGGCAGAATACCTGACCACTGTGACTGACCCAAAATTAAGGAAAGCTTTGACTATGTACAGACTCAGTGAGCATAGCCTTGCTATTGAGAAAGGCCGCCATAGGCAGACATGGCTCTCAAGAGAAGACAGGCTATGTGCTCACTGCCCACAAAATGAGGTGGAAACTGAGCTGCACTTCCTAACCTCCTGCCCAATGTATGACCATATTAGAGAGACATATTTCCCTCAGATTACACAGATCCACAAAGAATTCGAAAACAAATCCAATTTTGAAAAACTCCCATATCTACTGGGTGAAATTCCACAGTGTGCCATCAGAGCAGCAAGATTTGTGACCTGTTGCCACGAGAAAAGGGCAACCAGTGAAGAACACGCACCATTGTAAATACAACCCATATCTATGCTTATTTATTTTATCTTGTGTCCTTTACCATTTGTACATTGTAAAAACACTGTGTATATATATATATATATGACATTTGTAATGTCTTTATTGTTTTGAAACTTCTGTATGTGTGATGTCTACTGTTAATATATAAAGTGAAATAAACAATAAAAATTATCTACCTTACTTGCTTTGGCAATGTTAACACGTTACCCATGCCAATAAAGCCCCTTGAATTGAATTGAATTAAATGGACAGTTAATTGGATAATCACAGCTGAGTGACATGGCACAGATCTGCAAACATTGTTAATCTCCAATCAACATTATAGAACCCTAAACTGAGTAACTGCCTCTCTAACAGGAGTACAATCTCCATAACTTCACGACTCAATCAGTGTATAAATTAAAGGCATCACCCTCTAATTCAAGACCTACTTGATCACTCACCCCGCCTGTCATCACTCACACCCCGCCAGTCATCACTCACCCCCACCTGCATTCTATGTACAGTATTTTAAATGAATCTTGTTTAAAAATCTGTATGTTTTCTAATATGTGTCTCTGTGTGACCCGCTTTAGGTGTTGGAGCGCTCCAGGGATGTGGTGGATGAGGTCAGTGTGTCTCTCAGGCTGTGGGACACCTTTGGCGATCATCATAAAGACAGACGCTTCGCATACGGAAGGTAAGTCTGACACCTGGGTCTGGGAGGCTGGGGCTGGGACTGAGGCTGGGACTGAGGCTGGGACTGAGGCTGGGACTGAGGCTGGGGCTGGGGCTGAGACTGGGACTGGGGCTGGGATGCTGGGGCTGGGAGTGAGGCTGAGGCTGAGACTGAGGCAGGGACTGAGGCAGGGACTGAGGCTGGGACTGAGGCTGGGACTGAGGCTGGGACTGGGGCTGAGGAGTATTTTTCTGGAATGGCTAAGGATGGGTACGGGTGGATTGAGTACGGGTGGATTGGGTACGGGTGGATTGGGTACGGGTGGATTGGGTACGGATGGCTTCACTAGCAAGTCAGCATGCTAGCATGGATGGGTTGGGTAGGGTTGGGATGGGTAAGGATGGGATGGGTAAGGATGGGATGGGATGGGTAGGGTTGGGATGGGTAAGGATGGGATGGGTAAGGATGGGATGGGTAAGGATGGGATGGGTAAGGATGGGATGGGTAAGGATGGGATGGGTAAGGATGGGATGGGTAAGGATGGGATGGGTACGGATGGGATGGGTAGGGATGGGTAGGGTTGGGATGGGTAAGGATGGGTAAGGATGGATGGATGGATGGGTAGGGATGGGTAAGGATGGGTAAGGATGGGATGGCTAAGGATGGATGGGATGGGTATGGGATGGGTAAGGATGGATGGATGGGATGGGATGGGATGGGTAAGGATGGATGGATGGATGGATGGGTAGGGATGGGTAAGGATGGGTAAGGATGGGATGGCTAAGGATGGATGGGATGGGTACGGATGGGATGGGTACGGATGGGATGGGATGGGTAAGGATGGATGGATGGATGGATGGGTAGGGATGGGTTGGGATGGATGGGATGGGTAAGGATGGATGGATGGGTAGGGATGGGTAAGGATGGGATGGGTAAGGATGGATGGATGGGATGGGTAAGGATGGGATGGGTAAGGATGGATGGATGGGTACGGATGGGATGGGTACGGATGGGATGGGTTGGGTAGGGGTACGGATGGGTAAGGATGGGATGGGATGGGTAAGGCTGGGATGGGTAAGGATGGATGGGATGGGTAAGGATGGGTAAGGATGGATGGGATGGGTAAGGATGGATGGATGGGATGGGTAAGGATGGGATGGATGGGATGGGGTACGGATGGGATAGGTAAGGATGGGGATGGGATGGGTAAGGATGGGATGGGTACGGATGGATGGATGGGTATGGATGGATGGATGGGTAAGGATGGGATGGGTACGGATGGGTAAGGATGGGGATGGGTGGGTAAGGATGGATGGATGGGATGGGTACGGATGGGTACGGATGGGATGGGTACGGATGGGATGGGTACGGATGGGGATGGGATGGGTACGGATGGGATGGGTACGGATGGGATGGGTACGGATGGGATGGGTACGGATGGGATGGGTAAGGATGGGGATGGGTGGGTAAGGATGGATGGGATGGGTACGGATGGGATGGGTAAGGATGGATGGATGGGTACGGATGGGATGGGTACGGATGGGTAAGGATAGGGATGGGTGGGTAAGGCTGGGATGGGTAAGGATGGATGGGATGGGTAAGGATGGGTAAGGATGGATGGGATGGGTAAGGATGGATGGATGGGATGGGTAAGGATGGATGGATGGGATGGGTAAGGATGGATGGATGGGATGGGTAAGGATGGATGGATGGGATGGGTAAGGATGGGATGGGTAAGGATGGATGGATGGGATGGGTACGGATGGGTACGGATGGGATGGGTAAGGATGGGGATGGGATGGGTAAGGATGGGATGGGTACGGATGGATGGATGGGTCCGGATGGATGGATGGGTAAGGATGGGATGGGTACGGATGGGTAAGGATGGGGATGGGTGGGTAAGGATGGATGGGATGGGTAAGGATGGATGGATGGGATGGGTACGGATGGGGGATGGGATGGGTACGGATGGGGATGGGTGGGTAAGGATGGGATGGGTACGGATGGGATGGGTACGGATGGGATGGGTACGGATGGGATGGGTAAGGATGGGGATGGGTGGGTAAGGATGGATGGATGGGTAGGGATTGGATGGGTAAGGATGGATGGATGGGTACGGATGGGATGGGTAAGGATAGGGATGGATGGGTAGGGATGGGTGGGTAAGGATGGATGGATGGGTACGGATGGGATGGGTAAGGATGGGGATGGGATGGGTAAGGATGGGGATGGGATGGGTAAGGATGGATGGGTGGGTAAGGATGGATGGATGGGTAAGGATGGATGGATGGGTAAGGATGGGATGGGTAAGGATGGATGGATGGGTAAGGATCGGATGGGTACGGATGGGATGGGTACGGATGGGGTGGGTACGGATGGGGTGGGTACGGATGGGGTGGGTGGGTAAGGATGGATGGGTACGGATGGGATGGGTAAGGATGGATGGGTACGGATGGGATGGGTAAGGATGGATGGGTACGGATGGGATGGGTAAGGATGGGGTGGGTAAGGATGGATGGTGTCACGCCCTGGTCTATATTTATTATGTTTATCTTCATTTATTGGGCCAGGCCAGAGTGTGACATGGGTTTATTTGTGGTGTGTTTCGTCTTACGGTTGTGTGGGGTGTATAATTAGTCTATGGCTGCCTGAGGTGGTTCTCAATCAGAGTCAGGTGATTATCGTTGTCTCTGATTGGGAACCATATTTAGGTAGCCATATTCTTTGTGTGTTTCGTGGGTGATTGTCCTTAGTGTCTTTGTTCATGTCGCTATGTTAGTTTACACTAGTATAGGCTGTTTCGGTTTTCGTTACGTTCATTACGTTCTTTGTTTTGTATTGATTCGTGTTTACGTTTGTTGATTAAACATGGATCGCAATCTACACGCTGCATTTTGGTCCGACTCTCCTTCGCCTACAGAAAACCGTTACAGAATCACCCACCACAAACGGACCAAGCAACGTGTCAACAGGCAGGAGCCACAGGAAAAACAGCGTAAAAAGGACTTTTGGACTTGGGAGGAAATCCTCGACGGGAGAGGACCCTGGGCTAAACCAGGAGAATATCGCCGCCCCAAAGAAGAACTGGAGGCGGCGAGAGCTGAGAGGCTTTGGTATGAGGAGAAGCAACAGCAGCAGCAGGAGCAACAATATCGGGACTACACTACTTGGGAGGAAATAGACATTTGGGCGGTCGACCCAGGGAGAGTGCCGGAGCCCGCCTGGGATTCACTGGAGCAGTGCGAAGAGGGTTATAGGAGAATGGAGATGGCGAAGCAAGCACGGCGGCGCGGAAGAAAGCCCGAGAGTCGGCCCCCAAAAATTTCTTGGGGGGCTCACTGGGAGTATGGCTACGCCAGGTAGGAGACCTGCGCAAACTTCCTGTGCTTACCGGGGGTCTAAAGAGACCGGGCAGGCACCGTGTTATGCTGTGGAGCGCACGGTGTCTCCAGTGCGGGTGCATAGCCCGGTGCGGTATATACCAGCTCCTCGTATTGGCCGGGCTAGAGTGGGCATCGAGCCAGGTAAAGTTGGGCAGGCTCGGTGCTCAAGAGCTCCAGTGCGCCTGCACGGTCCGGTCTACCCAGTACCACCTCCACACCCCAGCCCTCCGGTGGCAGCTCCCCGCACCAGGCTTCCTGTGCGTGTCCTCGGCCCAGTACCACCAGTGCCAGCACCACGCATCAGACCTACTGTGCGCCTCGCCTCTCCTGCGCTGCTGGAGTCTCCCGCCTGTTTAGCGCAGCCCGAGCTATCAGTCTGCATGGAGCAGCCAGAGCTTTCAGTCTGCATGGAGCAGCCAGAGCTGTCAGTCTACATGGAGCAGCCAGAGCTGTCAGTTTGCATGGAGCAGCCGGAGCTGCCAGTCTGCATGGAGCAGCCAGAGCCGCCAGTCAGCATGGAGCAGCCAGATCCGCCAGTCAGCCAGACTCTTCCAGATCCGCCAGTCAGCCAGACTCTTCCAGATCCGCCAGTCAGCCAGACGCTTCCAGATCCGCCAGTCAGCCAGACTCTTCCAGATCCGCCAGTCAGCCAGTCAGCCAGACTCTTCCAGATCCGCCAGTCAGCCAGACTCTTCCAGATCCGCCAGTCAGCCAGACTCTTCCAGATCCGCCAGTCTGCCAGACTCTTCCAGATCCGCCAGTCTGCCAGACTCTTCCAGATCCGCCAGTCAGCCTGACTCTTCCAGATCCGCCAGTCAGCCTGACTCTTCCAGATCTGCCAGTCAACCTGACTCTTCCAGATCAGCCAGACTCTTCCAGATCCGCCAGTCAGCCAGACTCTTCCAGATCCGCCAGTCAACCAGGATCTGCCGGAGCCAACTACCTGTTAGCTTCCTCTCAGTGCTGGGCTTCCTCTCAGTGCTGGGCTTCCCCTCAGTGCTGAGCTGCCCCTTTGTCCCGAGCTGCCCCTTTGTCCCGAGCTGCCCCTTTGTCCCGAGCTGCCCCTTTGTCCCGAGCTGCCCCTTTGTCCCGAGCTGCCCCTCTGTCCCGAGCTGACCCTCAGTCCAGTGGGGTTCTGGGTGAGGACTACTAGGCCATGGTCGGCGGCGAAGGTGGACTGTCCTAGGACGCGAGGAGGGGGGACAAAGATATTTATAGAGTGGGTTCCACGTCCCGCGCCGGAGCCGCCACCATGGACAGACGCCCACCCGGACCCTCCCTATTGTTTTGATGTGTACGGGATGGGTACGGATGGGATGTGTAAGGATGGGTAAGGATGGGGATGGGTGGGGTGGGAAGGGGATGGATGGGATGGGTGAGGATTGGGTAAGGATGGATGGGATGGGTAAGGATGGATGGATGGATGGGTAGGATGGATGGGTAAGGATGGGTAGGGGTGGGAGGATGGGATGGGATGGGTAAGGATGGGATGGGTGAGGATGGGATGGGTGAGGATGGGATGGGTGAGGATGGGATGGGTAAGGATGGGATGGGTAAGGATGGATGGGTAAGGATGGATGGGTAAGGATGGGATGGGTACGGATGGGATGGGTACGGATGGGATGGGTACGGATGGGATGGGTAAGGATGGGGTGGGTGGGTAAGGATGGGATGGGTAAGGATGGGGTGGGTGGGTGGGTAAGGATGGATGGGTAGGATTGGGTACGGATGGGATGGGTAAGGATGGATGGGTAAGGATGGGATGGGATAGATAAGGATGGATGGGATGGGATGGGTAAGAATGGGTAATTATGGGATGGGGAAGGATGGGATGGGTAAGGCTGGATGGATGGATTGGATGGGATGGGATGGGTTGGGTAGGGGTGGGATGGGTAAGAATGGATGGGTAAGGATTGGATGGGTAAGGATGGGTACGGATGGGATGGGTAAGGATGGATGGATGGGATGGGTAAGGATGGGGTGGGATGGGATGGGTAAGGATGGGATGGGTAAGGATTGGATGGGTAATTATGGGATGGGTAATTATGGGATGGGTGAGGATGGGATGGGTATGGATGGGTAAGGATGGCTCCACTAGCATGTCAGCCATTCTACTGGAGCTCTGTTCTACTCTGTTAGATTATGGGCCATATGGCTCCACTATCAATACTGTATGGGCAGAACCTGTAGACTGAATACCGTATGGGCAGAACCTGTAGACTGAATACCGTATGGGCAGAACCTGTAGACTGAATACCGTATGGGCAGAACCTGTAGACAGAATACCGTATGGGCAGAACCTGTAGATAGAATACCGGGCAGAACCTATGGGCAGAACCTGAGACAGAATACCGTATGGGCAGAACCTGTAGGAATTATGGTGTAGTGAATACTGCAGAACCTGTAGGTTAGGGCAGAACCTAGTGATCTGCTATGGGCAGAACCTGTAGGTTAGGTAGTATCTGCTAGGTTAGGTAGTATCTGCTACTCTGCTAGGTTAGGTAGTATCTGCTACTCTGCTAGGTTAGGTAGTATGTGCTACTCTGCTAGGTTAGGTAGTATCTACGTCTCTGCTAGGTTAGGTAGTATCTGCTACTCTGCTAGGTTAGGTAGTATCTGCTAGTTTAGGTAGTATCTGCTACTTTGCTAGGTTAGGTAGTATCTGCTACTCTGCTAGTTTAGGTAGTATCTGCTAGTTTAGGTAGTATCTGCTAGTTTAGGTAGTATCTGCTACTCTGCTAGGTTAGGTAGTATCTGCTACTCTGCTAGGTTAGGTAGTATCTGCTACTCTGCTAGGTTAGGTAGTATCTGCTACTCTGCTAGTTTAGGTAGTATCTGCTAGGTTAGGTAGTATCTGCTACTCTGCTAGGTTAGGTAGTATCTGCTACTCTGCTAGTTTAGGTAGTATCTGCTAGTTTAGGTAGTATCTGCTACTCTGCTAGGTTAGGTAGTATCTGCTACTCTGCTAGGTTAGTTAGTATCTGCTACTCTGCTAGGTTAGGTAGTATCTGCTACTCTGCTAGGTTAGTTAGTGTCTGCTAGGTTAGGTAGTATCTGCTCCTCTGCTAGGTTAGGTAGTATCTGCTACTCTGCTAGGTTAGGTAGTATCTGCTACTCTGCTAGGTTAGGTAGTATCTGCTACCCTGCTAGGTTAGGTAGTATCTGCTACCCTGCTAGGTTAGGTAGTATCTGCTACCCTGCTAGGTTAGGTAGTATCTGCTACCCTGCTAGGTTAGGTAGTATCTGCTACCCTTCTAGGTTAGGTAGTATCTGCTACCCTGCTAGGTTAGGTAGTATCTGCTACCCTGCTAGGGTCTGGTTTGGTGTAGTCAGCTGCAGTGTAGCATAATAGACATGAGTCCTGATGTATTTGGCATAGACTGATGGCTGCATGCATAGTGTAGTGATCCTGTCTAATGAGCCATGTTGCAATTCCCACCGAGTGGGTTAACCCTATTGGGCCAATATCAGCGGCCTGTGTTTCCGGCTCTGGCCCTCTGGACACTAAAATATTCAGCTGGTTTTAGACTTCCTGTAAATTAGTTTTCTCTTGATCTTAGTATCCGACTGTGTTATTCTTAAATGATGCCTCAGACGGTCTTAATGGAACTGGTGTCTCCGATGAGCTTTCATTGATTGGTGAATTGATCGTTGTCAAGCTGCCACCATCATCCTCTAACATCTCTGTTGATGTCGGCGAGACATGAGGTCGGTCTGTCTGTTTACCTTGAAGGCAGTTTAAACCCACACCCCTCTAATCATACATTATAACCTCTGTTATAACTGCTGAACACCTGACCCATTGATTTCTGACTCTAATCAAGGTCTACTGGTTCTAGACTCCATTATAAGTTCTGCTTTGGCACCTGAGCCCAGGTTTGAGTGAGAGGGGACTTGGTTAGCACTTATTTGCCTTAGTTCTGTCTTAAGACTTAAATCACTGTACTTAAAGGCACAGGCGCATCGTGTTATGATGTGAAAACACTATATTCAACAAGAATATGAGTTGTCCCTAAATATTACAGAGTACCTAGTACTATTGTTGTGTTTGGTTATAGGCCTTCTACAGTATGATCGTAATGCAGGCCTTGGCCATGACAATACACTATGGCCTTGGCCATTACAATACACTGTGATCCAGTCTGACTGTTAATGATCTGTTTGGTGTAGTACTGTAGCTGTTGACTTGTCAGAGTGGTGTTGTGTTTGGTGTAGTACTGTAGCTGTTGCCTTGTCAGAGTGGTGTTGTGTTTGGTGTAGTACTGTAGCTGTTGTCTTGTCAGTGTGGTGTTGTGTTTGGTGTAGTACTGTAGCTGTTGCCTTGTCAGAGTGGTGTTGTGTTTGGTGTAGTACTGTAGCTGTTGTCTTGTCAGTGTGGTGTTGTGTTTGGTGTAGTACTGTAGCTGTTGCCTTGTCAGAGTGGTGTTGTGTTTGGTGTAGTACTGGAGCTGTTGCCTTGTCAGAGTGGTGTTGTGTTTGGTGTAGTACTGTAGCTGTTGCCTTGTCAGAGTGGTGTTGTGTTTGGTGTAGTACTGTAGCTGTTGTCTTGTCAGAGTGGTGTTGTGTTTGGTGTAGTACTGTAGCTGTTGCCTTGTCAGAGTGGTGTTGTGTTTGGTGTAGTGCTGTTGTCTTGTGTTTGGTGTAGTACTGTAGCTGTTGTCTTGTCAGAGTGGTGCTGTGTTTGGTGTAGTGCTGTTGTCTTGTCAGAGTTGTGTTGTGTACTACTGTAGCTGTTGTCTTGTCAGAGTTGTTGTACTACTGTAGCTGTTGTCTTGTCAGAGTGGTGTTGTGTTTGGTGTAGTGCTGTTGTCTTGTCAGAGTGGTGTTGTGTTGTGTACTACTGTAGCTGTTGTCTTGTCAGAGACGAGGTTAAATTTATTTCCTCAGTTAGGTGGTTAACCGATAGTTGTACTCCGACGTCCTTGTGTAGGTGGAGGGAGTCTGGAAGGGAATTGAGGAATATGTGGCTTGTCTGAGAATTTATAGCACGGCTTTTGATGATCCTTGGTTGGGGTCTGAGCAGATTATTTGTTGCAAATGTAATAAAATGGTGGTCAATTCGTCCACGATTATGAGGAAAAACATTAAGATCCACAACATCTATTCCACGGGACAAAACTAGATCCAGAGTTTGACTGTGGCAGTGAGTAAGTCTCGACATGTTGGACAAAACCCACTGAGTTGATGATGGCTCCGAAAGCCTTTTGGAGTGGGTCTTTGGACTTTTCCATGTGAATATTAAAGTCACCAAAAGTAGAACATTTTCTGCCCTGACAACAAGGTCCGAAGGGAATTCAGGGAACTCAGTTAGTGACGCTGCATGCGGCCCAGGAGGCCTGTAAACAGGAGCTTTCTGTGTGTCTTTCTGGCTCCTGTCTGTCCTCTCCAGGTCAGACGTGGTTGTGCTGTGTTTCTCCATCGCCAACCCCAACTCTCTGCATCACGTCAAGACCATGTGGCACATGGAGATCAAGCACTTTTGTCCCAGGACGCCTGTCATCCTGGTGGGTTGTCAGCTGGACCTGCGTTACGCTGATCTGGAGGCCGTCAACAGGGCCAGGAGGCCATTAGCCAGGTATAGAATCAGCATCATGTGACTGTCAACAGGGCCAGGAGGCCACTAGCCAGGTATAGAATCAGCATGATGTCACCATGTGACTGTCAACAGGGCCAGGAGGCCACTAGCCAGGTATAGAATCAGCATGATGTCACCATGTGGCCGTCAACAGGGCCAGGAGGCCACTAGCCAGGTATAGAATCAGCATTATGTCACCATGTGGCCGTCAACAGGGCCAGGAGGCCACTAGCCAGGTATAGAATCAGCATGATGTCACCATGTGGCCGTCAACAGGGCCAGGAGGCCACTAGCCAGGTATAGAATCAGCATTATGTCACCATGTGACTGTCAACAGGGCCAGGAGGCCACTAGCCAGGTATAGAATCAGCATTATGTCACCATGTGACTGTCAACAGGGCCAGGAGGCCACTAGCCAGGTATAGAATCAGCATGATGTCACCATGTGGCCGTCAACAGGGCCAGGAGGCCACTAGCCAGGTATAGAATCAGCATCATGTGACTGTCAACAGGGCCAGGAGACCACTAGCCAGGTATAGAATCAGCATGATGTCACCATGTGGCCGTCAACAGGGCCAGGAGGCCACTAGCCAGGTATAGAATCAGCATTATGTCACCATGTGACTGTCAACAGGGCCAGGAGGCCACTAGCCAGGTATAGAATCAGCATTATGTCACCATGTGGCCGTCAACAGGGCCAGGAGGCCACTAGCCAGGTATAGAATCAGCATGATGTGACTGTCAACAGGGCCAGGAGGCCACTAGCCAGGTATAGAATCAGCATTATGTCACCATGTGACCGTCAACAGGGCCAGGAGGCCACTAGCCAGGTATAGAATCAGCATGATGTCACCATGTGGCCGTCAACAGGGCCAGGAGACCACTAGCCAGGTATAGAATCAGCATCACCATGTGACTGTCAACAGGGCCAGGAGGCCACTAGCCAGGTATAGAATCAGCATTATGTCACCATGTGGCCGTCAACAGGGCCAGGAGGCCACTAGCCAGGTATAGAATCAGCATTATGTCACCATGTGGCCGTCAACAGGGCCAGGAGGCCACTAGCCAGGTATAGAATCAGCATTATGTCACCATGTGGCCGTCAACAGGGCCAGGAGACCACTAGCCAGGTATAGAATCAGCATTATGTCACCATGTGACTGTCAACAGGGCCAGGAGGCCACTAGCCAGGTATAGAATCAGCATCATGTGACTGTCAACAGGGCCAGGAGGCCACTAGCCAGGTATAGAATCAGCATTATGTCACCATGTGACTGTCAACAGGGCCAGGAGGCCACTAGCCAGGTATAGAATCAGCATTATGTCACCATGTGGCCGTCAACAGGGCCAGGAGGCCACTAGCCAGGTATAGAATCAGCATCATGTGACTGTCAACAGGGCCAGGAGGCCACTAGCCAGGTATAGAATCAGCATTATGTCACCATGTGACTGTCAACAGGGCCAGGAGACCACTAGCCAGGTATAGAATCAGCATTATGTCACCATGTGACTGTCAACAGGGCCAGGAGGCCACTAGCCAGGTATAGAATCAGCATTATGTCATCATGTGACTGTCAACAGGGCCAGGAGGCCACTAGCCAGGTATAGAATCAGCATTATGTCACCATGTGGCCGTCAACAGGGCCAGGAGGCCACTAGCCAGGTATAGAATCAGCATTATGTCACCATGTGGCCGTCAACAGGGCCAGGAGGCCACTAGCCAGGTATAGAATCAGCATCATGTGACTGTCAACAGGGCCAGGAGGCCACTAGCCAGGTATAGAATCAGCATGATGTCACCATGTGGCTGTCAACAGGGCCAGGAGACCACTAGCCAGGTATAGAATCAGCATTATGTCACCATGTGGCCGTCAACAGGGCCAGGAGGCCACTAGCCAGGTATAGAATCAGCATGATGTCACCATGTGGCTGTCAACAGGGCCAGGAGGCCACTAGCCAGGTATAGAATCAGCATGATGTCACCATGTGACCGTCAACAGGGCCAGGAGGCCACTAGCCAGGTATAGAATCAGCATGATGTCACCATGTGGCCGTCAACAGGGCCAGGAGGCCACTAGCCAGGTATAGAATCAGCATTATGTCACCATGTGGCCGTCAACAGGGCCAGGAGGCCACTAGCCAGGTATAGAATCAGCATGATGTCACCATGTGGCTGTCAACAGGGCCAGGAGGCCACTAGCCAGGTATAGAATCAGCATCATGTCACCATGTGACTGTCAACAGGGCCAGGAGGCCACTAGCCAGGTATAGAATCAGCATTATGTCACCATGTGGCCGTCAACAGGGCCAGGAGGCCACTAGCCAGGTATAGAATCAGCATTATGTCACCATGTGGCCGTCAACAGGGCCAGGAGGCCACTAGCCAGGTATAGAATCAGCATCATGTGACTGTCAACAGGGCCAGGAGGCCACTAGCCAGGTATAGAATCAGCATTATGTCACCATGTGGCCGTCAACAGGGCCAGGAGGCCACTAGCCAGGTATAGAATCAGCATGATGTCACCATGTGGCCGTCAACAGGGCCAGGAGGCCACTAGCCAGGTATAGAATCAGCATCATGTGACTGTCAACAGGGCCAGGAGGCCACTAGCCAGGTATAGAATCAGCATTATGTCACCATGTGACTGTCAACAGGGCCAGGAGGCCACTAGCCAGGTATAGAATCAGCATGATGTCACCATGTGACTGTCAACAGGGCCAGGAGGCCACTAGCCAGGTATAGAATCAGCATTATGTCACCATGTGGCCGTCAACAGGGCCAGGAGACCACTAGCCAGGTATAGAATCAGCATTATGTCATGTGACTGTCAACAGGGCCAGGAGACCACTAGCCAGGTATAGAATCAGCATCATGTGACTGTCAACAGGGCCAGGAGGCCACTAGCCAGGTATAGAATCAGCATGATGTCACCATGTGGCCGTCAACAGGGCCAGGAGACCACTAGCCAGGTATAGAATCAGCATTATGTGACTGTCAACAGGGCCAGGAGACCACTAGCCAGGTATAGAATCAGCATTATGTCACCATGTGACTGTCAACAGGGCCAGGAGGCCACTAGCCAGGTATCGAATCAGCTTTACGTCATCATGTAGCTGGTTTTGATTGACGGAATCTATACATTTTAGTGTTAGTTGAAACTCTGTGCAGTAACTACTGACATTTTATTAAATTAAGCAAACCGGTTTACATACATTTAATAAATAATGACTTTGTATTCTTCCGTATTGAGAATAGCTCTTATTTCCTCCCCACCAGGCCGATAAAGCCCGGAGACATCCTTCCTCCAGAGAGTGGCCGGGAGGTGGCCAAGGAGCTGGGCATCTCCTACTATGAGACCAGTGTGTTCACCAGTTTGGCATCAAGGACATCTTCGACAATGCCATTCGAGCCGCGCTCATCTCCCGTCGACACCTGCAGTTCTGGAAGTCCCACCTCCGGAAGGTCCAGAAGCCCCTCCTCCAGGCGCCCTTCCTGCCTCCCAAAGCACCGCCCCTCATCAAGATTCCAGAGTGTGTCATCAACAACGGGAGGGTCCTGGCCTCCTATTGGACAGTCCTCTTTGTGCTGACGTCATGTTCATCCTCCAGGACCACATCCACATCTTCGCCCACAAGATCTACCTCTCCACCTCCTCCTCCAAGTTTTATGACCTATTCCAGGTAGTGTCTCTTTGCCTGGTTCCTCTCTAGGTCCTTTCTAGGTCCTCTCTAGGTTCCTCTCTTGGTTCCTCTCTAGTTCCTCTCCACCTCCTCCTCCAAGTTTTATGACCTATTCCAGGTAGTGTCTCTTTGCCTGGTTCCTCTCTAGGTTCCTCTCTAGGTTCCTCTCTAGGTTCCTCTCTGGGTTCCTCTCTGGTTTCCTCTCTGGGTTCCTCTCTAGGGTCCTCTCTAGTTCCTCTCTAGTTCCTCTCCACCTCCTCTTCCAAGTTTTATGACCTGTTCCAGGTAGTGTCTCTTTGCCTGTTTCCTCTCTTGTTCCTCTCTAGGTTCCTCTCTAGGTCCTCTCTAGGGTCCTCTCTAGTTCCTCTCTAGGTTCTTCTCTAGTCCTCTCTAGGTGCCTCTCTAGTTCCTCTCTAGTTCCTCTCTAGTTCCTCTCCACCTCCTCCTCCAAGTTTTATGACCTATTCCAGGTAGTGTCTCTTTGCCTGGTTCCTCTCTAGGTTCCTCTCTAGTTCCCTCTCTAGTTCCCCTGTAGTTCCTCTCCACCTCCTCCTCCAAGTTTTATGACCTGTTCCAGGTAGTGTCTCTTTGCCTGGTTCCTCTCTGGTTCCTCTCTGGTTCCTCTCTGGTTCCTCTCTAGGTTCCTCTCTAGGTTCCTCTCTAGGAGACCTCTCCTCCTCCTCCAAGTTTTATGACCTATTCCAGGTCTCTTTGCCTGGTTCCTCTCTAGGTTCCTCTAGTTCCCCTCTCTAGTTCCCCAGGTAGTTCCTCTCCACCTCCTCCTCCAAGTTTTATGACCTGTTCCAGGTAGTGTCTCTTTGCCTGGTTCCTCTCTAGGGCCTCTCTGGGTCCTCTCTAGGGTCCTCTCTAGTTCCTCTCTAGGTTCCTCTCCTCTCCTCCTCCTCCAAGTTTTATGACCTATTCCAGGTAGTGTCTCTTTGCCTGGTTCCTCTCTAGTTCCTCTCTAGGTTCCTCTCTAGTTCCCTCTCTAGTTCCCGTAGTTCCTCTCCACCTCCTCCTCCAAGTTTTATGACCTAGCCAGGTAGTGTCTCTTTGCCTGGTTCCTCTCTGGTTCCTCTCTGGTTCCTCTCTAGGTTCCTCTCTAGGTTCCTCTCTAGTTCCTCTCCACCTCCTCCTCCAAGTTTTATGACCTGTTCCAGGTAGTGTCTCTTTGCCTGGTTCCTCTCTAGTTCCCTCTCTAGGTTCCTCTCTAGGGTCCTCTCTAGGGTCCTCTCTAGGGTCCTCTCTTGGTTTCCTTCCTTCTAGGTTTTTATTCCTAGCCACTGTGCTTCTGCCTCAGTATTGCTTGCTCTCTGTGGTTTCCAGTTGGGTTTCTGTAGAGCACTTTGTGACATAAAATAACCCGTTATAAATGTGATTGTTTCCAGATGGACTTCAGTGACGAGTCCCAGTGCCTGGTGGTGACGGAGCGGCATGCCCGGGACTCTCTCCTCAGGACCCTTAGTCTGGACACAGAGGAGGACGTGGCTGTGCTCCCCAACCTCTCCCCCTGCTCCCTCCGGGCCTCTAAGAGTGACGGCACCCTGAAGATGATGAGCTTCTCTGGTAAGCACCGGCGCACCAAGCTGTCCTTGGCCTCCTGGAGCAAGGCCTTCTACAGCATCCACAAGGAGAGTGTGACCAACCCTGTGACGGGCTCCCCGGCTCACATGACGGTGGTGAAGATGGACTACTCCATCCAGCTGGGTCCGTTCAGTGCCGTGTTGAGGTTCCTCTACACTGGGGAGCTGGATGAAGAGGAGCGGGATCTGATGAAGATCGCCCAGATTGCAGAGGTCCTGGAGGTGTTTGACCTGAGGATGATGGTGGAGAACATCATGAACCATGAGGGCTTCATGAACCAGGAGATCACCAAGGCCTTCCACGTCAGGAAATCCAACCGCATCAAGGAGTGTCTCAACAAGAACACCTTCACAGGTAAACCATGCTGCAGATCAAAGTGTTTTCTGTTGCTTTTGACTAGGAAGTTATCATGTGTTTGGAACTTTGGATGGGGGTGATGTGTTTCTCTGGGGCACACATCACCTTCAGGTTGTTGTTATAATGTCTCTGTGTCTCAGACGTCACCTTCAGGTTGTTGTTATAATGTCTCAGACGTCCCCTTCAGGTTGTTGTTATAATGTCTCTGTCTCTCAGACGTCACCTTCAGGTTGTTGTTATAATGTCTCTGTCTCTCAGACGTCCCCTTCAGGTTGTTGTTATAATGTCTCTGTCTCAGACGTCCCTTCAGGTTGTTGTTATAATGTCTCTGTCTCAGGTTGTTGTTATAATGTCGTCCCCTTCAGGTTGTTGTTATAATGTCTCTGTCTCAGACGTCCCCTTCAGGTTGTTGTTATAATGTCTCTGTCTCTCAGACGCCCCCTTCAGGTTGTTGTTATAATGTCTCTGTCTCTCAGACGTCCCCTTCAGGTTGTTGTTATAATGTCTCTGTCTCTCAGGTTGTTGTTATAATGTCTCTGTCCTTTCAGGTTGTTGTTATAATGTCTCTGTCTCTCAGACGTCCCCTTCAGGTTGTTGTTATAATGTCTCTGTCCCTAGGTTGTTGTTATGTCTTCAGGTTGTTGTTATAATGTCTCTGTCTCAGACGTCCCCTTCAGGTTGTTGTTATAATGTCGACGTCCCCTTCAGGTTGTTGTTATAATGTCTCTGTCTCTCAGACGTCCCCTTCAGGTTGTTGTTATAATGTCTCTGTCTCTCAGACGTCCCCTTCAGGTTGTTGTTATAATGTCTCTGTCTCTCAGACGTCAGGTTGTTGTTATAATGTCCCTTCAGGTTGTTGTTATAATGTCTCTGTCTCAGATAATGTCTCGTCCCCTTCAGGTTGTTGTTATAATGTCTCTGTCTCTTCAGGTTGTTGTTATAATGTCTCTGTCCAGACGCCTTCAGGTTGTTGTTATAATGTCTCTGTCTCTTCAGGTTGTTGTTATAATGTCTCTGTCAGACGCCTTCAGGTTGTTGTTATAATGTCTCTGTCTCTCAGACGCCCCTTCAGGTTGTTGTTATAATGTCTCCGTCACAGGTTGTTGTTATAATGTCTCTGTCTCTCAGACGTCCCCTTCAGGTTGTTGTTATAATGTCTCTGTCTCAGACGTAATCAGGTTGTTGTTATAATGTCTCTGTCTCTCAGACGTCCCCTTCAGGTTGTTGTTATAATGTCTCTGTCTCTCAGACGTCCCCTTCAGGTTGTTGTTATAATGTCTCTGTCTCAGACGTCCCAGGTTGTTGTTATAATGTCTCTGTCTCTCAGACGTCCCTTCAGGTTGTTGTTATAATGTCTCTGTCTCTCAGACGTCAGGTTGTTGTTATAATGTCTTCAGGTTGTTGTTATAATGTCTCTGTCTCTCAGACGTCCCCTTCAGGTTGTTGTTATAATGTCTCTGTCTCTCAGACGCCCCTTCAGGTTGTTGTTATAATGTCTCTGTCTCTCAGGTTGTTGTTATAATGTCGTCCCCCCCCTCAGGTTGTTGTTATAATGTCTCTGTCTCTCAGACGTCCCCTTCAGGTTGTTGTTATAATGTCTCTGTCTCTCAGACGTCCCCTTCAGGTTGTTGTTATAATGTCTCTGTCTCAGGTTGTTGTTATAATGTTATAATGTCTCTGTCTCAGACGTCAGTTGTTGTTATAATGTCTCTGTCTCCCTTCAGGTTGTTGTTATAATGTCTCTGTCTCTCAGACGTCCCCTTCAGGTTGTTGTTATAATGTCTCTGTCTCAGACGTCCCCTTCAGGTTGTTGTTATAATGTCTCTGTCTCAGACGTCCCCTTCAGGTTGTTGTTATAATGTCTCTGTCTCTCAGACGTCCCGTCCTTCAGGTTGTTGTTATAATGTCTCTGTCTCAGACGTCCCCTTCAGGTTGTTGTTATAATGTCTCTGGTTGTTGTTATAATGTCTCTGTGTCTCAGACGTCCCTTCAGGTTGTTGTTATAATGTCTCTGTCTCTCAGACGTCCCCTTCAGGTTGTTGTTATAATGTCTCTGTCTCAGACGTCCCCTTCAGGTTGTTGTTATAATGTCTCTGTCTCTGTCTCAGACGTCCCCTTCAGGTTGTTGTTATAATGTCTCTGTCTCTCAGACGTCCCTTCAGGTTGTTGTTATAATGTCTCTGTCTCAGACGTCCCCTTCAGGTTGTTGTTATAATGTCTCTGTCTCTCAGACGTCCCCTTCAGGTTGTTGTTATAATGTCTCTGTCTCTCAGACGTCCCCTTCAGGTTGTTGTTATAATGTCTCTGTCAGACGCCCCCTTCAGGTTGTTGTTATAATGTCTCTGTCTCTCAGACGTCCCCTTCAGGTTGTTGTTATAATGTCTCTGTCTCAGACGTCCTTCCTTCAGGTTGTTGTTATAATGTCTCTGACTCCCCTTCAGGTTGTGTTATAATGTCTCTGTCTCAGACCTTCAGGTTGTTGTTATAATGTCTCTGTCTCTCAGACGTTATTGTTGTTATAATGTCTCTGTCTCTCAGACGTCCCCTTCAGGTTGTTGTTATAATGTCTCTGTCTCTCAGACGTCCCCTTCAGGTTGTTGTTATAATGTCTCTGTCTCAGACGTCAGGTTGTTGTTATAATGTCTCTGTCTCAGACGTCCCCTTCAGGTTGTTGTTATAATGTCTCTGTCTCTCAGGTTGTTGTTATAGTCTCTCTCTCAGACGTCCCCTTCAGGTTGTTGTTATAATGTCTCTGTCTCAGACGTCCCCTTCAGGTTGTTGTTATAATGTCTCTGTCTCTCAGACGTCCCCTTCAGGTTGTTGTTATAATGTCTCTGTCTCTCAGACGTCCCCTTCAGGTTGTTGTTATAATGTCTCTGTCTCTCAGACGTCACCTTCAGGTTGTTGTTATAATGTCTCTGTCTCTCAGACGCCCCTTCAGGTTGTTGTTATAATGTCTCTGTCTCAGACGCCCCTTCAGGTTGTTGTTATAATGTCTCTGTCTCAGACGTCCCCTTCAGGTTGTTGTTATAATGTCTCTGTCTCAGACGTCCCCTTCAGGTTGTTGTTATAATGTCTCTGTCTCTCAGACGTCCCCTTCAGGTTGTTGTTATAATGTCTCTGTCTCTCAGACGTCCCCTTCAGGTTGTTGTTATAATGTCTCTGTCTCAGACGCCCCCTTCAGGTTGTTGTTATAATGTCTCTGTCTCTCAGACGTCCCCTTCAGGTTGTTGTTATAATGTCTCTGTCTCAGTCCTCTCAGACGTTCCTGTCTCTCAGGCGTCCCCTTCAGGTTGTTGTTATAATGTCTCTGTCTCTCAGACGTCCCCTTCAGGTTGTTGTTATAATGTCTCTGTCTCTCAGACGTCCCCTTCAGGTTGTTGTTATAATGTCTCTGTCTCAGACGTCCCCTTCAGGTTGTTGTTATAATGTCTCTGTCTCTCAGACGTCCCCCTTCAGGTTGTTGTTATAATGTCTCTGTCTCTCAGACGTCCCCTTCAGGTTGTTGTTATAATGTCTCTGTCTCTCAGACGTCCCCTTCAGGTTGTTGTTATAATGTCTCTGTCTCAGACGTCCCCTTCAGGTTGTTGTTATAATGTCTCTGTCTCAGGTTGTTGTTATAATGTCTCTGTCTCTCAGACCTTCAGGTTGTTGTTATAATGTCTCTGTCTCTCAGGTTGTTGTTACGTCCCGTCTTCAGGTTGTTGTTATAATGTCTCTGTCTCTCAGACGCCCCTTCAGGTTGTTGTTATAATGTCTCTGTCTCAGACGCTTGTTGTTATAATGTCTCTGTCTCAGACGTCCCCTTCAGGTTGTTGTTATAATGTCTCTCAGACGTCCCTTCAGGTTGTTGTTATAATGTCTCCCCTGTAGGTTGTTGTTATAATGTCTCTGTCTCTCAGACGTCCCCTTCAGGTTGTTGTTATAATGTCTCTGTCTCAGACGTCCCCTTCAGGTTGTTGTTATAATGTCTCTGTCTCTCAGACGTCCCTTCAGGTTGTTGTTATAATGTCTCTGTCTCAGACGTCCCCTTCAGGTTGTTGTTATAATGTCTCTGTCTCTCAGACGTCCCCTTCAGGTTGTTGTTATAATGTCTCTGTCTCAGACGTCCCCTTCAGGTTGTTGTTATAATGTCTCTGTCTCTCAGACGTCCCCTTCAGGTTGTTGTTATAATGTCTCTGTCTCTCAGGTTGTTGTTATAATGTCGTCCCCTTCAGGTTGTTGTTATAATGTCTCTGTCTCAGACGTCCCCTTCAGGTTGTTGTTATAATGTCTCTGTCTCAGACGTCCCCTTCAGGTTGTTGTTATAATGTCTCTGTCTCTCTTCAGACGCCAGACCCTTCAGGTTGTTGTTATAATGTCTCTGTCTCAGACGTCCCCTTCAGGTTGTTGTTATAATGTCTCTGTCTCTCAGACGTCCCCTTCAGGTTGTTGTTATAATGTCTCTCTTCAGGTCTCTGTCTCAGACGCCCCCTTCAGGTTGTTGTTATAATGTCTCTGTCTCTGTCCCCTTCAGGTTGTTGTTATAATGTCTCTGTCTCTCAGACGTCCCCTTCAGGTTGTTGTTATAATGTCTCTGTCTCTCAGACGTCCCTTCAGGTTGTTGTTATAATGTCTCTGTCTCAGACGCCCCCTTCAGGTTGTTGTTACGTCCCCTTCAGGTTGTTGTTATAATGTCTCTGTCTCTCAGACGTCCCCTTCAGGTTGTTGTTATAATGTCTCTGTCTCAGACGCCCCCTTCAGGTTGTTGTTATAATGTCTCTGTCTCTCAGACGCAGGTTGTTGTTATAATGTCTCTTCAGGTTGTTGTTATAATGTCTCTGTCTCTCAGACGCCCCCTTCAGGTTGTTGTTATAATGTCTCTGTCTCAGTCTCTGTCTCAGACGTCCCCTTCAGGTTGTTGTTATAATGTCTCTGTCTCAGACGCCCCTTCAGGTTGTTGTTATAATGTCTCTGTCTCAGACGTCCCCTTCAGGTTGTTGTTATAATGTCTCTGTGTCTCAGACGTCCTTTCAGGTTGTTGTTATAATGTCTCTGTCTCTCAGACGCCCCTTCAGGTTGTTGTTATAATGTCTCTGTTGTCTGACGTCCCCTTCAGGTTGTTGTTATAATGTCTCTGTCTCAGACGTCCCCTTCAGGTTGTTGTTATAATGTCTCCTTCAGGTTGTTGTTATAATGTCGTCCCCTTCAGGTTGTTGTTATAATGTCTCTGTCTCTCAGACGCCCCTTCAGGTTGTTGTTATAATGTCTCTGTGTCTCAGACGTTGTTGTTATAATGTCTCTGTCTCAGACGTCCCCTTCAGGTTGTTGTTATAATGTCTCTCTCAGACGCCCCCTTCAGGTTGTTGTTATAATGTCTCTGTCTCTCAGACGTCCCTTCAGGTTGTTGTTATAATGTCTCTGTCTCTCAGACGTCTTCAGGTTGTTGTTATAATGTCGTCTCCGTCCCTTCAGGTTGTTGTTATAATGTCTCTGTCTCTCAGACGTCCCCTTCAGGTTGTTGTTATAATGTCTCTGTCTCTCAGACGTCCCCTTCAGGTTGTTGTTATAATGTCTCTGTTTCAGGTTGTTGTTATAATGTCTCTGTCTCTCAGACGTCCCCTTCAGGTTGTTGTTATAATGTCTCTGTCTCTCAGACGTCCCCTTCAGGTTGTTGTTATAATGTCTCTGTCTCAGACGTCCCCTTCAGGTTGTTGTTATAATGTCTCTGTCTCTCAGACGTCCCCTTCAGGTTGTTGTTATAATGTCTCTGTCTCAGACGTCCCCTTCAGGTTGTTGTTATAATGTCTCTGTCTCAGACGTCCCCTTCAGGTTGTTGTTATAATGTCTCTGTCTCTCAGACGTCCCCTTCAGGTTGTTGTTATAATGTCTCTGTCTCTCAGACGTCCCCTTCAGGTTGTTGTTATAATGTCAGGTTGTTGTTATAATGTCTCTGTCTCTCAGACGTCCCCTTCAGGTTGTTGTTATAATGTCTCTGTCTCTCAGACGTCCCCTTCAGGTTGTTGTTATAATGTCTCTGTCTCCGTCCCCTTCAGGTTGTTGTTATAATGTCTCTGTCTCTCAGACGTCCCCTTCAGGTTGGTTGTTGTTATAATGTCTCTGTCTCAGACGTCCCCTTCAGGTTGTTGTTATAATGTCTCTGTCTCTCAGACGTCCCCTTCAGGTTGTTGTTATAATAATGTCTCTGTCTCTCAGACGTCCCCTTCAGGTTGTTGTTATAATGTCAGGTTGTTGTTATAATGTCTCTGTTTCAGGTTGTTGTTATAATGTCTCTGTGTCTCAGACGTCCCCTTCAGGTTGTTGTTATAATGTCTCTGTCTCTCAGACGTCCCCTTCAGGTTGTTGTTATAATGTCTCTGTGTCTCAGACGTCCCGGTTGTTGTTATAATGTCCCCTTCAGGTTGTTGTTATAATGTCTCTGTCTCTCAGACGTCCCCTTCAGGTTGTTGTTATAATGTCTCTGTCTCTCAGACGTCCCCTTCAGGTTGTTGTTATAATGTCTCTGTCTCAGACGTCCCCTTCAGGTTGTTGTTATAATGTCTCTGTCTCAGACGTCAATGTCTCTGTCTCAGACGTCCCCTTCAGGTTGTCTCTGTCTCTCAGACGTCTTCAGGTTGTTGTTATAATGTCTCTGTCTCTCAGACGTCCCCTTCAGGTTGTTGTTATAATGTCTCTGTTATAATGTCTCTCAGACGTCCCTTCAGGTTGTTGTTATAATGTCTCTGTCTCTCAGACGTCCCCTTCAGGTTGTTGTTATAATGTCTCTGTCTCTCAGACGTCCCCTTCAGGTTGTTGTTATAATGTCTCTGTCTCTCAGACGTCCCCTTCAGGTTGTTGTTATAATGTCTCTGTCTCAGACGTCCCCTTCAGGTTGTTGTTATAATGTCTCTGTCTCTCAGACGCGTCCCCTTCAGGTTGTTGTTATAATGTCTCTGTCTCTCAGACGTCCCCTTCAGGTTGTTGTTATAATGTCGTCCCCTTCAGGTTGTTGTTATAATGTCTCTGTCTCTCAGACGCCCCTTCAGGTTGTTGTTATAATGTCTCTGTCTCTCAGTTCAGGTTGTTGTTATAATGTCTCAGACGTCCCCTTCAGGTTGTTGTTATAATGTCTCTGTCTCTCAGACGTCCCCTTCAGGTTGTTGTTATAATGTCTCTGTCTCTCAGACGTCCCCTTCAGGTTGTTGTTATAATGTCTCTGTCTCAGACGTCCCCTTCAGGTTGTTGTTATAATGTCTCTCTGTGTCAGACGTCCCCTTCAGGTTGTTGTTATAATGTCTCTGTCTCAGACGTCCCCTTCAGGTTGTTGTTATAATGTCTCTGTCTCTCAGACGTCCCCTTCAGGTTGTTGTTATAATGTCTCTGTCTCAGACGTCCCCTTCAGGTTGTTGTTATAATGTCTCTGTCTCTCAGACGTCCCCTTCAGGTTGTTGTTATAATGTCTCTGTCTCTCAGACGTCCCCTTCAGGTTGTTGTTATAATGTCTCTGTCTCTCAGACGTCCCTTCAGGTTGTTGTTATAATGTCCTGTCTCTCAGACGTCCCCTTCAGGTTGTTGTTATAATGTCTCTGTCTCAGTCTTCAGGTTGTTGTTATAATGTCTCTGTCCCGTCCCCTTCAGGTTGTTGTTATAATGTCTCTGTCTCTCAGACGTCCCCTTCAGGTTGTTGTTATAATGTCTCTGTCTCTCAGACGTCCCCAGGTTGTTGTTATAATGTCTCTGTCTCAGGTTGTTGTTATAATGTCTCTGTCTCTCAGACGTCACCTTCAGGTTGTTGTTATAATGTCTCTGTCTCTCAGACGTCCCCTTCAGGTTGTTGTTATAATGTCTCTGTCTCTCAGACGTCCCCTTCAGGTTGTTGTTATAATGTCTCTGTCTCTCAGACGTCCCCTTCAGGTTGTTGTTATAATGTCTCTGTCTCAGACGTCCCCTTCAGGTTGTTGTTATAATGTAATGTCTCTGTCTCTCAGACGTCCCCTTCAGGTTGTTGTTATAATGTCTCTGTCTCTCAGACGTCCCCTTCAGGTTGTTGTTATAATGTCTCTGTCTCTCAGACGTCCCCTTCAGGTTGTTGTTATAATGTCTCTGTCTCAGACGTCCCCTTCAGGTTGTTGTTATAATGTCTCTGTCTCAGACGTCCCCTTCAGGTTGTTGTTATAATGTCTCTGTCTCAGACGTCCCCTTCAGGTTGTTGTTATAATGTCTCTGTCTCTCAGACGTCCCCGTCAGGTTGTTGTTATAATGTCTCTGTCTCTCAGACGTCCCCTTCAGGTTGTTGTTATAATGTCTCTGTCTCTCAGATGTCCCCTTCAGGTTGTTGTTATAATGTCTCTGTCTCTCACACGTCACCTTCAGGTTGTTGTTATGTCTCTGTCTCAGACGTCACCTTCAGGTTGTTGTTATAATGTCTCTGTCTCTCAGACGTCCCCTTCAGGTTGTTGTTATAATGTCTCTGTCTCTCAGACGTCCCCTTCAGGTTGTTGTTATAATGTCTCTGTCTTCAGGTTGTTGTTATAATGTCTCGTCCCCTTCAGGTTGTTGTTATAATGTCTCTGTCTCTCAGACGTCCCCTTCAGGTTGTTGTTATAATGTCTCTGTCTCTCAGACGTCCCCTTCAGGTTGTTGTTATAATGTCTCTGTCTCAGACGTAATTCAGGTTGTTGTTATAATGTCTCTGTCTCAGACGTCCCCTTCAGGTTGTTGTTATAATGTCTCTGTCTCTCAGACGTCCCCTTCAGGTTGTTGTTATAATGTCTCTGTCTCAGACGTTCAGGTTGTTGTTATAATGTCTCTCAGACGTCCTTCAGGTTGTTGTTATAATGTCTCTGTGTCTCAGACGTCCCCTTCAGGTTGTTGTTATAATGTCTCTGTCTCAGACGTCCCCTTCAGGTTGTTGTTATAATGTCTCTGTCTCTCAGGTTGTTGTTACGTCTCTGTCTCACCTTCAGGTTGTTGTTATAATGTCTCTGTGTCTCAGACGTCCCCTTCAGGTTGTTGTTATAATGTCTCTGTCTCAGACGTCCCCTTCAGGTTGTTGTTATAATGTCTCTGTCTCTCAGACGTCCCCTTCAGGTTGTTGTTATAATGTCTCTGTCTCTCAGACGTCCCCTTCAGGTTGTTGTTATAATGTCTCTGTCTCTCAGACGTCCCCTTCAGGTTGTTGTTATAATGTCTCTGTCTCTTCAGACGTCCCCTTCAGGTTGTTGTTATAATGTCTCTGTCTCTCAGATAATGTCGTCCCCTTCAGGTTGTTGTTATAATGTCTCTGTCTCAGACGTCCCTTCAGGTTGTTGTTATAATGTCTCTGTCTCAGACGTCCCCTTCAGGTTGTTGTTATAATGTCTCTGTCTCAGACGTCCCAGGTTGTTGTTATAATGTCTTCAGGTTGTTGTTATAATGTCTCTGTCTCTCAGACGTCCCCTTCAGGTTGTTGTTATAATGTCTCTGTCTCTCAGACGTCCCCTTCAGGTTGTTGTTATAATGTCGTCCGTCCCTTCAGGTTGTTGTTATAATGTCTCTGTCTCTCAGACGTCCCCTTCAGGTTGTTGTTATAATGTCTCTGTGTCTCAGACGTCCCCTTCAGGTTGTTGTTATAATGTCTCTGTCTCTCAGACGTCCCCTTCAGGTTGTTGTTATAATGTCTCTGTCTCTCAGACGTCCCCTTCAGGTTGTTGTTATAATGTCTCTGTCTCAGACGTCCCCTTCAGGTTGTTGTTATAATGTCTCTGTCTCTCAGATAATGTCGTCCCCTTCAGGTTGTTGTTATAATGTCTCTGTCTCTCAGGTTGTTGTTATAATGTCGTCCCCTTCAGGTTGTTGTTATAATGTCTCTGTCTCTCAGACGTCCCCTTCAGGTTGTTGTTATAATGTCTCTGTCTCTCAGACGTCCCCTTCAGGTTGTTGTTATAATGTCTCTGTCTCTCAGACGTCCCCTTCAGGTTGTTGTTATAATGTCTCTCTCTCAGACGTCCCCTTCAGGTTGTTGTTATAATGTCTCTGTGTCTCAGACGTCCCCTTCAGGTTGTTGTTATAATGTCTCTGTCTCAGACGTCCCCTTCAGGTTGTTGTTATAATGTCTCTGTCTCTCAGACGTCCCCTTCAGGTTGTTGTTATAATGTCTCTGTCTCAGACGTCCCCTTCAGGTTGTTGTTATAATGTCTCTGTCTCTCAGACGTCCCCTTCAGGTTGTTGTTATAATGTCTCTGTCTCAGACGTCCCCTTCAGGTTGTTGTTATAATGTCTCTGTCTCTCAGACGTCCCCTTCAGGTTGTTGTTATAATGTCTCTGTCTCTCAGACGTCCCCTTCAGGTTGTTGTTATAATGTCTCTGTCTCAGACGTCCCCTTCAGGTTGTTGTTATAATGTCTCTGTCTCAGACGTCCCCTTCAGGTTGTTGTTATAATGTCTCTGTCTCTCAGACGTCCCCTTCAGGTTGTTGTTATAATGTCTCTGTCTCTCAGACGTCCCCTTCAGGTTGTTGTTATAATGTCTCTGTCTCTCAGACGTCCCCTTCAGGTTGTTGTTATAATGTCTCTGTCTCAGATAATGTCCCCCCCCTTCAGGTTGTTGTTATAATGTCTCTGTCTCTCAGACGTCCCCTTCAGGTTGTTGTTATAATGTCTCTGTCTCTCAGGTTGTTGTTATAATGTCTCTGTCCCCTTCAGGTTGTTGTTATAATGTCTCTGTCTCTCAGACGTCCCTTCAGGTTGTTGTTATAATGTCTCTGTGTCTCAGTCTCTGTCTCAGACGTCACCTTCAGGTTGTTGTTATAATGTCTCTGTCTCTCAGACGTCCCCTTCAGGTTGTTGTTATAATGTCTCTGTCTCCCCTTCAGGTTGTTGTTATAATGTCTCTGTCTCTCAGACGTCCCCTTCAGGTTGTTGTTATAATGTCTCTGTCTCAGACGTCCCCTTCAGGTTGTTGTTATAATGTCTCTGTGTCTCAGACGTCCCCTTCAGGTTGTTGTTATAATGTCTCTGTCTCTGTCAGACGTCCCCTTCAGGTTGTTGTTATAATGTCTCTGTCTCAGACGTCCCCTTCAGGTTGTTGTTATAATGTCTCTGTGTCTCAGACGTCCCCTTCAGGTTGTTGTTATAATGTCTCTGTGTCAGACGTCTCCTTCAGGTTGTTGTTATAATGTCTCTGTCTCAGACGTCCCCTTCAGGTTGTTGTTATAATGTCTCTGTCTCAGACGTCACCTTCAGGTTGTTGTTATAATGTCTCTCAGACGTCCCCTTCAGGTTGTTGTTATAATGTCTCTGTCTCAGACGTCCCCTTCAGGTTGTTGTTATAATGTCTCTGTCTCTCAGACGTCCCCTTCAGGTTGTTGTTATAATGTCTCTGTCTCAGACGTCACCTTCAGGTTGTTGTTATAATGTCTCTGTGTCAGACGTCACCTTCAGGTTGGAGGATGGAACCATCAATGCTCACAGACCTCTGCTCATCTCCTCCTGTGATTGGATGGCTGCTGTGTTCGGAGGATCCTTCATGGAGAGTGCTAACAACGAGGTGAGTCGACAACACAGAGTAATATCTAGTGTTGGGGTTAGGGTGCTTTGTTCGGAGGATCCTTCATGGAGAGTGCTAACAACGAGGTGAGTCGACAACACAGAGTAATATCTAGTGTTGGGGTTAGGGTGCTTTGTTCGGAGGATCCTTCATGGAGAGTTAACTTGTCTACAGCACAGTCTGGGTTAGGGTTATCTTCGTCCCAAATGGCACCCTATTCCCTATGTAGTAAACTACTTTTGAGCAGGGTATTTTAAGCAAACACTAAAACAGGAAGTACCAGTGAGGAGTTTAACACATCAGCCACTGGCTTCATTAATAAGTACATTGACAAAGTCATCACTCCACATACAATACCCTATAATGACAAAGAAAATACATATTTTATTGCACTTTTATACAAAATTAAATATAGAAATACCTTATTTACATAAGTATTCAGACCCTTTGCTATGAAACTTCGAAATTGAGCTCAGGTGCATCCTGTTTCCATTGATCATCCTTGATGTTTCTTCAACTTGATTGGAGTCCACCTGTGGTGAATTCAATTGATTGGATATGATTTGGAAAGGCACACACCTGACCAGGATCCATAGGGAATATGGGATGTTGACCAGGATCCATAGGGAATATGGGATGTTGTCTCCAGTTGACCAGGATCCATAGGGAATATGGGATGTTGACCAGGATCCATAGGGAATATGGGATGTTGTCTCCAGTTCATTGATTAAACCCCAGGTAGCAGTAGGAACAGTGACATGACAGGCTCATCAGAGTAACGAGTAAAAATAGACGTCATTCAGAGGTCTTTAAATAGCCATTAGAACAGGACTCTGTGTTCAGACAGTGTCCTTGTCCTGTTTCACTGCTCTCAGGCAGGCAGACCAGCAGGGTAACAGTCTAACACTACCTCTCTCTGAACAGAGTCCTGTCCTGTTTCACTGCTCTCAGGCAGACAGACAGACCAGCAGGGTAACAGTCTAACACTACCTCTCTCTGAACAGAGTCCTGTCCTGTTTCACTGCTCTCAGGCAGGCAGACCAGCAGGGTAACAGTCTAACACTACCTCTCTCTGAACAGAGTCCTGTCCTGTTTCACTGCTCTTAGGCAGGCAGACCAGCAGGGTAACAGTCTAACACTACCTCTCTCTGAACAGAGTCCTGTCCTGTTTCACTGCTCTCAGGCAGACAGACAGACCAGCAGGCTAACAGTCTAACACTACCTCTCTCTGAACAGAGTCCTGTCCTGTTTCACTGCTCTCAGGCAGACAGACCAGCAGGGTAACAGTCTAACACTACCTCTCTCTGAACAGAGTCCTGTCCTGTTTCACTGCTCTCAGGCAGACAGACAGACCAGCAGGGTAACAGTCTAACACTACCTCTCTCTGAACAGAGTCCTGTCCTGTTTCACTGCTCTCAGGCAGGCAGACAGACCAGCAGGGTAACAGTCTAACACTACCTCTCTCTGAACAGAGTCCTGTCCTGTTTCACTGCTCTCAGGCAGACAGACCAGCAGGGTAACAGTCTAACACTACCTCTCTCTGAACAGAGTCCTGTCCTGTTTCACTGCTCTCAGGCAGACAGACCAGCAGGGTAACAGTCTAACACTACCTCTCTCTGAACAGAGTCCTGTCCTGTTTCACTGCTCTCAGGCAGACAGACCAGCAGGGTAACAGTCTAACACTACCTCTCTCTGAACAGAGTCCTGTCCTGTTTCACTGCTCTCAGGCAGACAGACCAGCAGGGTAACAGTCTAACACTACTCTCTCTGAACAGAGTCCTGTCCTGTTTCACTGCTCTCAGGCAGAGACAGACCAGCAGGGTAACAGTCTAACACTACCTCTCTCTGAACAGAGTCCTGTCCTGTTTCACTGCTCTCAGGCAGGCAGACAGACCAGCAGGGTAACAGTCTAACACTACCTCTCTCTGAACAGAGTCCTGTCCTGTTTCACTGCTCTCAGGCAGACAGACCAGCAGGGTAACAGTCTAACACTACCTCTCTCTGAACAGAGTCCTGTCCTGTTTCACTGCTCTCAGGCAGACAGACCAGCAGGGTAACAGTCTAACACTACCTCTCTCTGAACAGAGTGCTGTCCTGTTTCACTGCTCTCAGGCAGGCAGACCAGCAGGGTAACAGTCTAACACTACCTCTCTCTGAACAGAGTCCTGTCCTGTTTCCCTGCTCTCAGGCAGACAGACAGACCAGCAGGGTAACAGTCTAACACTACCTCTCTCTGAACAGAGTCCTGTCCTGTTTCACTGCTCTCAGGCAGACAGACCAGCAGGGTAACAGTCTAACACTACCTCTCTCTGAACAGAGTCCTGTCCTGTTTCACTGCTCTCAGGCAGGCAGACCAGCAGGGTAACAGTCTAACACTACCTCTCTCTGAACAGAGTCCTGTCCTGTTTCCCTGCTCTCAGGCAGACAGACAGACCAGCAGGGTAACAGTCTAACACTACCTCTCTCTGAACAGAGTCCTGTCCTGTTTCACTGCTCTCAGGCAGACAGACCAGCAGGGTAACAGTCTAACACTACCTCTCTCTGAACAGAGTCCTGTCCTGTTTCACTGCTCTCAGGCAGACAGACCAGCAGGGTAACAGTCTAACACTACCTCTCTCTGAACAGAGTCCTGTCCTGTTTCACTGCTCTCAGGCAGACAGACCAGCAGGGTAACAGTCTAACACTACCTCTCTCTGAACAGAGTCCTGTCCTGTTTCACTGCTCTCAGGCAGACAGACCAGCAGGGTAACAGTCTAACACTACCTCTCTCTGAACAGAGTCCTGTCCTGTTTCACTGCTCTCAGGCAGGCAGACCAGCAGGGTAACAGTCTAACACTACCTCTCTCTGAACAGAGTCCTGTCCTGTTTCACTGCTCTCAGGCAGACAGACCAGCAGGGTAACAGTCTAACACTACCTCTCTCTGAACAGAGTCCTGTCCTGTTTCACTGCTCTCAGGCAGACAGACAGACCAGCAGGGTAACAGTCTAACACTACCTCTCTCTGAACAGAGTCCTGTCCTGTTTCACTGCTCTCAGGCAGACAGACCAGCAGGGTAACAGTCTAACACTACCTCTCTCTGAACAGAGTCCTGTCCTGTTTCACTGCTCTCAGGCAGACAGACAGACCAGCAGGGTAACAGTCTAACACTACCTCTCTCTGAACAGAGTCCTGTCCTGTTTCACTGCTCTCAGGCAGACAGACCAGCAGGGTAACAGTCTAACACTACCTCTCTCTGAACAGAGTCCTGTCCTGTTTCACTGCTCTCAGGCAGACAGACCAGCAGGGTAACAGTCTAACGCTACCTCTCTCTGAACAGAGTCCTGTCCTGTTTCACTGCTCTCAGACAGACAGACCAGCAGGGTAACAGTCTAACACTACCTCTCTCTGAACAGAGTCCTGTCCTGTTTCACTGCTCTCAGGCAGACAGACCAGCAGGGTAACAGTCTAACACTACCTCTCTCTGAACAGAGTCCTGTCCTGTTTCACTGCTCTCAGGCAGACAGACAGACCAGCAGGGTAACAGTCTAACACTACCTCTCTCTGAACAGAGTCCTGTCCTGTTTCACTGCTCTCAGGCAGACAGACCAGCAGGGTAACAGTCTAACACTACCTCTCTCTGAACAGAGTCCTGTCCTGTTTCACTGCTCTCAGGCAGGCAGACAGACCAGCAGGGTAACAGTCTAACACTACCTCTCTCTGAACAGAGTCCTGTCCTGTTTCACTGCTCTCAGGCAGACAGACCAGCAGGGTAACAGTCTAACACTACCTCTCTCTGAACAGAGTCCTGTCCTGTTTCACTGCTCTCAGGCAGACAGACAGACCAGCAGGGTAACAGTCTAACACTACCTCTCTCTGAACAGAGTCCTGTCCTGTTTCACTGCTCTCAGGCAGACAGACCAGCAGGGTAACAGTCTAACACTACCTCTCTCTGAACAGAGTCCTGTCCTGTTTCACTGCTCTCAGGCAGACAGGCCAGCAGGGTAACAGTCTAACACTACCTCTCTCTGAACAGAGTCCTGTCCTGTTTCACTGCTCTCAGGCAGACAGACCAGCAGGGTAACAGTCTAACACTACCTCTCTCTGAACAGAGTCCTGTCCTGTTTCACTGCTCTCAGGCAGACAGACCAGCAGGGTAACAGTCTAACACTACCTCTCTCTGAACAGAGTCCTGTCCTGTTTCACTGCTCTCAGGCAGACAGACCAGCAGGGTAACAGTCTAACACTACCTCTCTCTGAACAGAGTCCTGTCCTGTTTCACTGCTCTCAGACAGACAGACCAGCAGGGTAACAGTCTAACACTACCTCTCTCTGAACAGAGTCCTGTCCTGTTTCACTGCTCTCAGGCAGGCAGACAGGCCAGCAGGGTAACAGTCTAACACTACCTCTCTCTTTATAACCATGGGGACATCTTTATTTTAGTGTGGTAGCAAGCTACTACCCGGTGTCCTAGTCTTTACAGAGCCTCTAGTCTGCTGCTAGTCTTTACAGAGCCCCTGTAGTCTCTAATATTGGTCTTTACTGACATTGAAACAGGACATTTAGATGTTGTCAAATTATTTGTCTCTGTTCTTTCCTGTGTGTGTCTGTGTCTGCCTGCGTGTGTGTCTGTGTGTATCTGTGTGTTTAGGTCTCGTTCCCAGGCACCAGCAGGGTGTGTATGCAGGCTGTTCTGGAGTATCTCTACACCAATCAGCTTTGTCCCATGGCAGAGTTGGACCCTATGGAGCTGACGGCCCTGGCGAACAGACTCTGTCTCCCCAGACTGACTGCTCTGACAGGTACTAACCATAACCCTGGTTACCAGACTGTCTCCCCAGACTGACTGCTCTGACAGGTACTAACCATAACCCTGGTTACCAGACTGTCTCCCCAGACTGACTGCTCTGACAGGTACTAACCATAACCCTGGTTACCAGACTGTCTCCCCAGACTGACTGCTCTGACAGGTACTAACCATAACCCTGGTTACCAGACCGTCTCCCCAGACTGACTGCTCTGACAGGTACTAACCATAACCCTGGTTACCAGACTGTCTCCCCAGACTGACTGCTCTGACAGGTACTAACCATAACCCTGGTTACCAGACCGTCTCCCCAGACTGACTGCTCTGACAGGTACTAACCATAACCCTGGTTACCAGACTGTCTCCCCAGACTGACTGCTCTGACAGGTACTAACCATAACCCTGGTTACCAGACTGTCTCCCCAGACTGACTGCTCTGACAGGTACTAACCATAACCCTGGTTACCAGACTGTCTCCCCAGACTGACTGCTCTGACAGGTACTAACCATAACCCTGGTTACCAGACCGTCTCCCCAGACTGACTGCTCTGACAGGTACTAACCATAACCCTGGTTACCAGACCGTCTCCCCAGACTGACTGCTCTGACAGGTACTAACCATAACCCTGGTTACCAGACCGTCTCCCCAGACTGACTGCTCTGACAGGTACTAACCATAACCCTGGTTACCAGACTGTCTCCCCAGACTGACTGCTCTGACAGGTACTAACCATAACCCTGGTTACCAGACTGTCTCCCCAGACTGACTGCTCTGACAGGTACTAACCATAACCCTGGTTACCAGACCGTCTCCCAAGAGACTGACTGCTCTGACAGGTACTAACCATAACCCTGGTTACCAGACTGTCTCCCCAGACTGACTGCTCTGACAGGTACTAACCATAACCCTGGTTACCAGACCGTCTCCCAAGAGACTGACTGCTCTGACAGGTACTAACCATAACCCTGGTTACCAGACTCTGTCTCCCCAGACTGACTGCTCGGACAGGTACTAACCATAACCCTGGTTACCAGACCGTCTCCCCAGACTGACTGCTCAGACAGGTACTAACCATAACCCTGGTTACCAGACTGTCTCCCCAGACTGACTGCTCAGGCAGGTACTAACCATAACCCTGGTTACCAGACTGTCTCCCCAGACTGACTGCTCTGACAGGTACTAACCATAACCCTGGTTACCAGACTGTCTCCCCAGACTGACTGCTCTGACAGGTACTAACCATAACCCTGGTTACCAGACTGTCTCCCCAGACTGACTGCTCTGACAGGTACTAACCATAACCCTGGTTACCAGACCGTCTCCCCAGACTGACTGCTCTGACAGGTACTAACCATAACCCTGGTTACCAGACTGTCTCCCCAGACTGACTGCTCTGACAGGTACTAACCATAACCCTGGTTACCAGACCGTCTCCCCAGACTGACTGCTCTGACAGGTACTAACCATAACCCTGGTTACCAGACTGTCTCCCCAGACTGACTGCTCTGACAGGTACTAACCATAACCCTGGTTACCAGACCGTCTCCCCAGACTGACTGCTCTGACAGGTACTAACCATAACCCTGGTTACCAGACCGTCTCCCAAGAGACTGACTGCTCTGACAGGTACTAACCATAACCCTGGTTACCAGACTGTCTCCCCAGACTGACTGCTCGGACAGGTACTAACCATAACCCTGGTTACCAGACCGTCTCCCCAGACTGACTGCTCTGACAGGTACTAACCATAACCCTGGTTACCAGACCGTCTCCCCAGACTGACTGCTCTGACAGGTACTAACCATAACCCTGGTTACCAGACCGTCTCCCCAGACTGACTGCTCTGACAGGTACTAACCATAACCCTGGTTACCAGACCGTCTCCCCAGACTGACTGCTCTGACAGGTACTAACCATAACCCTGGTTACCAGACTGTCTCCCCAGACTGACTGCTCTGACAGGTACTAACCATAACCCTGGTTACCAGACCGTCTCCCCAGACTGACTGCTCTGACAGGTACTAACCATAACCCTGGTTACCAGACTGTCTCCCCAGACTGACTGCTCTGACAGGTACTAACCATAACCCTGGTTACCAGACCGTCTCCCCAGACTGACTGCTCTGACAGGTACTAACCATAACCCTGGTTACCAGACTGTCTCCCCAGACTGACTGCTCTGACAGGTACTAACCATAACCCTGGTTACCAGACTGTCTCCCCAGACTGACTGCTCTGACAGGTACTAACCATAACCCTGGTTACCAGACCGTCTCCCCAGACTGACTGCTCTGACAGGTACTAACCATAACCCTGGTTACCAGACTGTCTCCCCAGACTGACTGCTCTGACAGGTACTAACCATAACCCTGGTTACCAGACTGTCTCCCCAGACTGACTGCTCTGACAGGTACTAACCATAACCCTGGTTACCAGACCGTCTCCCCAGACTGACTGCTCGGACAGGTACTAACCATAACCCTGGTTACCAGACTGTCTCCCCAGACTGACTGCTCTGACAGGTACTAACCATAACCCTGGTTACCAGACCGTCTCCCCAGACTGACTGCTCTGACAGGTACTAACCATAACCCTGGTTACCAGACTGTCTCCCCAGACTGACTGCTCTGACAGGTACTAACCATAACCCTGGTTACCAGACTGTCTCCCCAGACTGACTGCTCTGACAGGTACTAACCATAACCCTGGTTACCAGACCGTCTCCCCAGACTGACTGCTCTGACAGGTACTAACCATAACCCTGGTTACCAGACTGTCTCCCCAGACTGACTGCTCTGACAGGTACTAACCATAACCCTGGTTACCAGACTGTCTCCCCAGACTGACTGCTCTGACAGGTACTAACCATAACCCTGGTTACCAGACCGTCTCCCCAGACTGACTGCTCTGACAGGTACTAACCATAACCCTGGTTACCAGACTGTCTCCCCAGACTGACTGCTCTGACAGGTACTAACCATAACCCTGGTTACCAGACCGTCTCCCCAGACTGACTGCTCTGACAGGTACTAACCATAACCCTGGTTACCAGACCGTCTCCCCAGACTGACTGCTCTGACAGGTACTAACCATAACCCTGGTTACCAGACTGTCTCCCCAGACTGACTGCTCTGACAGGTACTAACCATAACCCTGGTTACCAGACCGTCTCCCCAGACTGACTGCTCTGACAGGTACTAACCATAACCCTGGTTACCAGACTGTCTCCCCAGACTGACTGCTCAGGCAGGTACTAACCATAACCCTGGTTACCAGACCGTCTCCCAAGAGACTGACTGCTCTGACAGGTACTAACCATAACCCTGGTTACCAGACCGTCTCCCCAGACTGACTGCTCGGACAGGTACTAACCATAACCCTGGTTACCAGACTCTGTCTCCCCAGACTGACTGCTCTGACAGGTACTAACCATAACCCTGGTTACCAGACCGTCTCCCAAGACTGACTGCTCTGACAGGTACTAACCATAACCCTGGTTACCAGACCGTCTCCCCAGACTGACTGCTCTGACAGGTACTAACCATAACCCTGGTTACCAGACTGTCTCCCCAGACTGACTGCTCTGACAGGTACTAACCATAACCCTGGTTACCAGACTGTCTCCCCAGACTGACTGCTCTGACAGGTACTAACCATAACCCTGGTTACCAGACCGTCTCCCCAGACTGACTGCTCTGACAGGTACTAACCATAACCCTGGTTACCAGACCGTCTCCCCAGACTGACTGCTCTGACAGGTACTAACCATAACCCTGGTTACCAGACCTCTCCCCAGACTGACTGCTCTGACAGGTACTAACCATAACCCTGGTTACCAGACTGTCTCCCCAGACTGACTGCTCTGACAGGTACTAACCATAACCCTGGTTACCAGACTGTCTCCCCAGACTGACTGCTCTGACAGGTACTAACCATAACCCTGGTTACCAGACCGTCTCCCCAGACTGACTGCTCTGACAGGTACTAACCATAACCCTGGTTACCAGACTGTCTCCCCAGACTGACTGCTCTGACAGGTACTAACCATAACCCTGGTTACCAGACCGTCTCCCCAGACTGACTGCTCTGACAGGTACTAACCATAACCCTGGTTACCAGACTGTCTCCCCAGACTGACTGCTCTGACAGGTACTAACCATAACCCTGGTTACCAGACTGTCTCCCCAGACTGACTGCTCTGACAGGTACTAACCATAACCCTGGTTACCAGACCGTCTCCCCAGACTGACTGCTCTGACAGGTACTAACCATAACCCTGGTTACCAGACCGTCTCCCCAGACTGACTGCTCTGACAGGTACTAACCATAACCCTGGTTACCAGACCGTCTCCCCAGACTGACTGCTCTGACAGGTACTAACCATAACCCTGGTTACCAGACCGTCTCCCCAGACTGACTGCTCTGACAGGTACTAACCATAACCCTGGTTACCAGACTGTCTCCCCAGACTGACTGCTCTGACAGGTACTAACCATAACCCTGGTTACCAGACTGTCTCCCCAGACTGACTGCTCTGACAGGTACTAACCATAACCCTGGTTACCAGACTGTCTCCCCAGACTGACTGCTCTGACAGGTACTAACCATAACCCTGGTTACCAGACTGTCTCCCCAGACTGACTGCTCTGACAGGTACTAACCATAACCCTGGTTACCAGACCGTCTCCCCAGACTGACTGCTCTGACAGGTACTAACCATAACCCTGGTTACCAGACCGTCTCCCCAGACTGACTGCTCTGACAGGTACTAACCATAACCCTGGTTACCAGACCGTCTCCCCAGACTGACTGCTCTGACAGGTACTAACCATAACCCTGGTTACCAGACTGTCTCCCCAGACTGACTGCTCAGGCAGGTACTAACCATAACCCTGGTTACCAGACTGTCTCCCCAGACTGACTGCTCTGACAGGTACTAACCATAACCCTGGTTACCAGACCGTCTCCCCAGACTGACTGCTCTGACAGGTACTAACCATAACCCTGGTTACCAGACCGTCTCCCCAGACTGACTGCTCTGACAGGTACTAACCATAACCCTGGTTACCAGACCGTCTCCCCAGACTGACTGCTCTGACAGGTACTAACCATAACCCTGGTTACCAGACCGTCTCCCCAGACTGACTGCTCTGACAGGTACTAACCATAACCCTGGTTGCCAGACTGTCTCCCCAGACAGACTGCTCTGACAGGTACTAACCATAACCCTGGTTACCAGACCGTCTCCCCAGACTGACTGCTCGGACAGGTACTAACCATAACCCTGGTTACCAGACTGTCTCCCCAGACTGACCGCCCTCACAGGTCCTTGATCCGTCAGCAGTCTGCTCTGCCCAGAGCCATCTGTTTTGAGATTTGGGCTTTGAGACTGTAGAATATTGTTCTAGTTGTAGACCTTCAGTTACGTAGCATTCAATATCCCCAGGTAATGTCAATGGGGAGATAACATGGCTGCAGTGCATCACAATCCAGAACCCCAATGTCCCAACTCTCTCAGGGGGTGTTCCTAAATTGACTCCAATGTGTGAATGCTCCTCAGTGCATTCTGGGTCATTCATAAATTCATAGTGTTGACAGATTGTTTGTTCGAAATCCACTGGCTGAGGAGCGGGGTCGATCAGGACTCACTGGCTGAGGAGCGGGGTCGATCAGGACCCACTGGCTGAGGAGCGGGGTCGATCAGGACTCACTGGCTGAGGAGCGGGGTCGATCAGGACGCACTGGCTGAGGAGCGGGGTCGATCAGGACGCACTGGCTGAGGAGCGGGGTCGATCAGGACGCACTGGCTGAGGAGCGGGGTCGATCAGGACTCACTGGCTGAGGAGCGGGGTCGATCAGGACTCACTGGCTGAGGAGCGGGGTCGATCAGGACGCACTGGCTGAGGAGCGGGGTCGGTCAGGACGCACTGGCTGAGGAGCGGGGTCGATCAGGACTCACTGGCTGAGGAGCGGGGTCGATCAGGACGCACTGGCTGAGGAGCGGGGTCGATCAGGACGCACTGGCTGAGGAGCGGGGTCGATCAGGACTCACTGGCTGAGGAGCGGGGTCGATCAGGACTCACTGGCTGAGGAGCGGGGTCGATCAGGACGCACTGGCTGAGGAGCGGGGTCGATCAGGACTCACTGGCTGAGGAGCGGGGTCGATCAGGACTCACTGGCTGAGGAGCGGGGTCGATCAGGACGCACTGGCTGAGGAGCGGGGTCGGTCAGGACCCACTGGCTGAGGAGCGGGGTCGATCAGGACTCACTGGCTGAGGAGCGGGGTCGATCAGGACTCACTGGCTGAGGAGCGGGGTCGATCAGGACTCACTGGCTGAGGAGCGGGGTCGATCAGGACTCACTGGCTGAGGAGCGGGGTCGATCAGGACGCACTGGCTGAGGAGCGGGGTCGATCAGGACTCACTGGCTGAGGAGCGGGGTCGATCAGGACTCACTGGCTGAGGAGCGGGGTCGATCAGGACTCACTGGCTGAGGAGCGGGGTCGATCAGGACTCACTGGCTGAGGAGCGGGGTCGATCAGGACTCACTGGCTGAGGAGCGGGGTCGATCAGGACTCACTGGCTGAGGAGCGGGGTCGATCAGGACTCACTGGCTGAGGAGCGGGGTCGATCAGGACTCACTGGCTGAGGAGCGGGGTCGATCAGGACTCACTGGCTGAGGAGCGGGGTCGATCAGGACTCACTGGCTGAGGAGCGGGGTCGATCAGGACTCACTGGCTGAGGAGCGGGGTCGATCAGGACTCACTGGCTGAGGAGCGGGGTCGATCAGGACTCACTGGCTGAGGAGCGGGGTCGATCAGGACTCACTGGCTGAGGAGCGGGGTCGATCAGGACTCACTGGCTGAGGAGCGGGGTCGATCAGGACTCACTGGCTGAGGAGCGGGGTCGATCAGGACTCACTGGCTGAGGAGCGGGGTCGATCAGGACGCACTGGCTGAGGAGCGGGGTCGATCAGGACTCACTGGCTGAGGAGCGGGGTCGATCAGGACTCACTGGCTGAGGAGCGGGGTCGATCAGGACTCACTGGCTGAGGAGCGGGGTCGATCAGGACTCACTGGCTGAGGAGCGGGGTCGATCAGGACTCACTGGCTGAGGAGCGGGGTCGATCAGGACTCACTGGCTGAGGAGCGGGGTCGATCAGGACTCACTGGCTGAGGAGCGGGGTCGATCAGGACTCACTGGCTGAGGAGCGGGGTCGATCAGGACTCACTGGCTGAGGAGCGGGGTCGATCAGGACTCACTGGCTGAGGAGCGGGGTCGATCAGGACTCACTGGCTGAGGAGCGGGGTCGATCAGGACTCACTGGCTGAGGAGCGGGGTCGATCAGGACTCACTGGCTGAGGAGCGGGGTCGATCAGGACTCACTGGCTGAGGAGCGGGGTCGATCAGGACTCACTGGCTGAGGAGCGGGGTCGATCAGGACTCACTGGCTGAGGAGCGGGAGGAGCGGGGTCGATCAGGACTCACTGGCTGAGGAGCGGGGTCGATCAGGACGCACTGGCTGAGGAGCGGGGTCGATCAGGACTCACTGGCTGAGGAGCGGGGTCGATCAGGACTCACTGGCTGAGGAGCGGGGTCGATCAGGACGCACTGGCTGAGGAGCGGGGTCGATCAGGACTCACTGGCTGAGGAGCGGGGTCGATCAGGACTCACTGGCTGAGGAGCGGGGTCGATCAGGACTCACTGGCTGAGGAGCGGGGTCGATCAGGACTCACTGGCTGAGGAGCGGGGTCGATCAGGACTCACTGGCTGAGGAGCGGGGTCGATCAGGACTCACTGGCTGAGGAGCGGGGTCGATCAGGACTCACTGGCTGAGGAGCGGGGATCAGGACGCACTGGCTGAGGAGCGGGGTCGGACACTGGCTGAGGAGCGGGGTCGATCAGGACGCACTGGCTGAGGAGCGGGGTCGATCAGGACTCACTGGCTGAGGAGCGGGGTCGATCAGGACTCACTGGCTGAGGAGCGGGGTCGATCAGGACTCACTGGCTGAGGAGCGGGGTCGATCAGGACTCACTGGCTGAGGAGCGGGGTCGATCAGGACTCACTGGCTGAGGAGCGGGGTCGATCAGGACTCACTGGCTGAGGAGCGGGGTCGATCAGGACTCACTGGCTGAGGAGCGATCAGGACTCACTGGCTGAGGAGCGATCAGGACTCACTGGCTGAGGAGCGGGGTCGATCAGGACTCACTGGCTGAGGAGCGGGGTCGATCAGGACTCACTGGAGGAGCGGGGTCGATCAGGACTCACTGGCTGAGGAGCGGGGTCGATCAGGACTCACTGGCTGAGGAGCGGGGTCGATCAGGACTCACTGGCTGAGGAGCGGGGTCGATCAGGACTCACTGGCTGAGGAGCGGGGTCGATCAGGACTCACTGGCTGAGGAGCGGGGTCGATCAGGACTCACTGGCTGAGGAGCGGGGTCGATCAGGACTCACTGGCTGACGGGGTCGATCACTGGCTGAGGAGCGGGGTCGATCAGGACTCACTGGCTGAGGAGCGGGGTCGATCAGGACTCACTGGCTGAGGAGCGGGGTCGATCAGGACTCACTGGCTGAGGAGCGGGGTCGATCAGGACTCACTGGCTGAGGAGCTGAGGAGGGTCGATCAGGACTCACTGGCTGAGGAGCGGGGTCGATCAGACTCACTGGCTGAGGAGCGGGGTCGATCAGGACTCACTGGCTGAGGAGCGGGGTCGATCAGGACTCACTGGCTGAGGAGCGGGGTCGATCAGGATCACTGGCTGAGGAGCGGGGTCGATCAGGACTCACTGGCTGAGGAGCGGGGTCGATCAGGACTCACTGGCTGAGGAGCGGGGTCGATCAGGACTCACTGGCTGAGGAGCGGGGTCGATCAGGACTCACTGGCTGAGGAGCGGGGTCGATCAGGACTCACTGGCTGAGGAGCGGGGTCGATCAGGACTCACTGGCTGAGGAGCGGGGTCGATCAGGACTCACTGGCTGAGGAGCGGGGTCGATCAGGACTCACTGGCTGAGGAGCGGGGTCGATCAGGACTCACTGGCTGAGGAGCGGGGTCGATCAGGACTCACTGGCTGAGGAGCGGGGTCGATCAGGACTCACTGGCTGAGGAGCGGGGTCGACTCACTGGCTGAGGAGCGGGGTCGATCAGGACTCACTGGCTGAGGAGCGGGGTCGATCAGGACTCACTGGCTGAGGAGCGGGGTCGATCAGGACTCACTGGCTGAGGAGCGGGGTCGATCAGGACTCACTGGCTGAGGAGCGGGGTCGATCAGGACTCACTGGCTGAGGAGCGGGGTCGATCAGGACTCACTGGCTGAGGAGACTCAGGACTCACTGGCTGAGGAGCGGGGTCGATCAGGACTCACTGGCTGAGGAGCGGGGTCGATCAGGACTCACTGGCTGAGGAGCGGGGTCGATCAGGACTCACTGGCTGAGGAGCGGGGTCGATCAGGACTCACTGGCTGAGGAGCTCGATCAGGACTCACTGGCTGAGGAGCGGGGTCGATCAGGACGACTGGCTGAGGACGCACTGGCTGAGGAGCGGGGTCGATCAGGACGCACTGGCTGAGGAGCGGGGTCGATCAGGACGCACTGGCTGAGGAGCGGGGTCGATCAGGACGCACTGGCTGAGGAGCGGGGTCGATCAGGACGCACTGGCTGAGGAGCGGGGTCGATCAGGACGCACTGGCTGAGGAGCGGGGTCGATCAGGACGCACTGGCTGAGGAGCGGGGTCGATCAGGACGCACTGGCTGAGGAGCGGGGTCGATCAGGACTCACTGGCTGAGGAGCGGGGTCGATCAGGACTCACTGGCTGAGGAGCGGGGTCGATCAGGACTCACTGGCTGAGGAGCGGGGTCGATCAGGACGCACTGGCTGAGGAGCGGGGTCGATCAGGACTCACTGGCTGAGGAGCGGGGTCGATCAGGACGCACTGGCTGAGGAGCGGGGTCGATCAGGACGCACTGGCTGAGGAGCGGGGTCGATCAGGACACTGGCTGAGGAGCTGGCTGAGGACTGGCTGAGGGTCGATCAGGACTCACTGGCTGAGGAGCGGGGTCGATCAGGACGCACTGGCTGAGGAGCGGGGTCGATCAGGACTCACTGGCTGAGGAGCGGGGTCGATCAGGACTCACTGGCTGAGGAGCGGGGTCGATCAGGACTCACTGGCTGAGGAGCGGGGTCGATCAGAACGCACTGGCTGAGGAGCGGGGTCGATCAGGACTCACTGGCTGAGGAGCGGGGTCGATCAGGACTCACTGGCTGAGGAGCGGGGATCAGGACTCACTGGCTGACTCACTGGCTGAGGAGCGGGGTCGATCAGGACTCACTGGCTGAGGAGCGGGGTCGATCAGGACTCACTGGCTGAGGAGCGGGGTCGATCAGGACTCACTGGCTGAGGAGCGGGGTCGATCAGGACGCACTGGCTGAGGAGCGGGGTCGGCAGGACGGGGTCACTGGCTGAGGAGCGGGGTCGATCAGGACGCACTGGCTGAGGAGCGGGGTCGGTCAGGACTCACTGGCTGAGGAGCGGGGTCGGTCAGGACTCACTGGCTGAGGAGCGGGGTCGATCAGGACGCACTGGCTGAGGAGCGGGGTCGATCAGGACGCACTGGCTGAGGAGCGGGGTCGATCGGGACTCACTGGCTGAGGAGCGGGGTCGGTCGGGACACACTGGCTGAGGAGCGGGGTCGATCAGGACTCACTGGCTGAGGAGCGGGGTCGATCGGGACGCACTGGCTGAGGAGCGGGGTCGATCGGGACGCACTGGCTGAGGAGCGGGGTCGATCGGGACTCACTGGCTGAGGAGCGGGGTCGATCGGGACGCACTGGCTGAGGAGCGGGGATCGGGACGCACTCTGGGACGCACTGGCTGAGGAGCGGGGTTGAGCTGATCATTCTGACCTTTTGATCATTGACCATTTTACTTTCTCTAGCAAAACTGGTTGAACTGTTTTCATGTTGTCTTGAGGGTGAGTGACTGTAACTGTGCTGCTAGCAGCCATTTCTGTTTCAAAATGATTTTATTTTGAAGCTTATTAAATCAGGCATATTACTGTATGTACAAGATGATTCCTGTGCTTCTTTTGGAACATGACAACAGAACATACAACAAACCAAACAGAATGGAAACCACAACAACATACTAAACAGAATGGAAACATCAACAACAAACCAAATAGAATGGAAACATCAACAACATACCAAACAGAATGGAAACATCAACAACAAACCAAATAGAATGGAAACATCAACAACATACCAAACAGAATGGAAACATCAACAACAAACCAAATAGAATGGAAACATCAACAACATACCAAACAGAATGGAAACATCAACAACAAACCAAATAGAATGGAAACATCAACAACAACAACAACAACAAACCAAACAGAATGGAAACATCAACAACAACAACATACCAAACAGAATGGAAACATCAACAACAACAACAACAACATACCAAACAGAATGGAAACATCAACATCAACATACCAACCAGAATGGAAACATCAACAACAACAACATACCAAACAGAATGGAAACAACAACAACATACCAAACAGAATGGAAACATCAACAACAAACCAAATAGAATGGAAACATCAACAACAACAACAAACCAAATAGAATGGAAACATCAACAACAACAACAAACCAAACAGAATGGAAACATCAACAACAACAACAACAAACCAAACAGAATGGAAACATCAACAACAACAACATACCAAACAGAATGGAAACATCAACAACAACAACAACAACATACCAAACAGAATGGAAACAACAACAACATACCAAACAGAATGGAAACAACAACAACATACCAAACGGAATGGAAACATCAACAACAACAACATACCAAACAGAATGGAAACATCAACAACATACCAAACAGAATGGAAACAACATCAACATACCAAACAGAATAGAAACATCAACAACAACAACATACCAAACTGAATAGAAACATCTACAACATACCAAATAGAATGGAAACATCAACAAGAACAACAAACAGAATGGAAACGTCAACAACATACCAAACGGAATAGAAACATCAACAGCAACATACCAAACGGAATGGAAACGTCAACAACAACAACAAACCAAACAGAATAGAAACATCAACAACAACAACATACCAAACAGAATGGAAACATCAACAACATACCAAACAGAATGGAAACATCAAAAACAACAAACCAAACAGAATGGAAACATCAACAACAACAACAAACCAAACGGAATGGAAACATCAACAACAAACAGAATGGAAACATCAACAACAACATACCAAACAGAATGGAAACATCAACAACAACAACAACAACATACCAAACAGAATGGAAACATCAACAACAACAACATACCAAACAGAATGGAAACATCAACAACAACATACCAAACAGAATGGAAACGTCAACAACAACATACCAAACAGAATGGAAACGTCAACAACAAACCAAACAGAATGGAAACGTCAACAACAACATACCAAACAGAATGGAAACATCAACAACATACCAAACGGAATGGAAACATCAACAACAACAAACCAAACGGAATGGAAACATCAACAACAACAACAACAAACAGATGGACCAAACAAACCAAACGAATGGAAACATCAACAACAACAAACGGAATACCAAACAGAATGGAAAACATCAACAACAACATACAATGGAAACATACAACAAACAAACAGAATGGAAACATCAACAACAACAACAACAACAACATACCAAACAGAATGGACAACAAAAACAGAATGGAAACAACAACAACAACAACAACCAAACAGAATGGAAACATCAACAACAACATACCAAACGGAATGGAAACATCAACAACAACAACAACCAAACGGAATGGAAACAACAACAACATACCAAACGGAATGGAAACATCAACAACAACAAACCAAACAGAATGGAAACATCCAAACGGAATGGAAACATCAACAACAACAAACAAATGGAATGGAAACCAAAACAACAACAAACAAACGGAATGGAAACATCAACAACAACAAACCAAACAGAATGGAAACATCAACAACAACAAACCAAACAGAATGGAAACATCAACAACAACAAACCAAACGGAATGGAAACATCAACAACAACAACATACCAAACGGAATGGAAACATCAACAACAACAACATACCAAACGGAATGGAAACATCAACAACAACAACAACATACCAAACGGAATGGAAACATCAACAACAACAACATACCAAACGGAATGGAAACATCAACAACAACAACATACCAAACGGAATGGAAACATCAACAACAACAACATACAAACGGAATGGAAACATCAACAACAACAACCAACAAAAACGGAATGGAAACATCAACAACAACATACAACGGAATGGAAACATCAACAACAACAACAACATACAAACGGAATGGAAACATCAACAACAACAACAACATACAAAACGGAATGGAAACATCAACAACAACAACAACATACGAAACGGAATGGAAACAACAACAACAACAACAACATACGAAACGGAATGGAAACATCAACAACATACAAAACGGAATGGAAACATCAACAACAACATACAAAACGGAATGGAAACAACATCAACAACAAACCAAACGGAATGGAAACAACATCAACAACAACAACATACCAAACGGAATGGAAACATCAACAACATACCAAACAGAATGGAAACATCAACAACAACAACAACAACAACAACAACATACCAAACAGAATGGAAACATCAACAACACGAAGTCAATGGTAGAGGAGAAAAAAATGAAAAAAGTGCAGCACAGCTCTGTATGTGTCCTCAATAGTACCCTATTCCCTCTGTAGTGCCCTGCTGTTGACAAGGCACCAGGGGGAGGTTGTGTCCAGATTGACCCTATTCCCTTTGTAGTGCCCTACTGTTGAACAAGGCACAAGGGGGAGGTTGTGTCCAGAATGACCCTATTCCCTTTATAGTGCCCTAGACAGGCTCTGGTCAAAAGGGACTAGGATGCCATGTTGGAGACGTCCTCTGGCCCCGGAGTATTCTGAGATTCATAGTGTATTTGTACCTGTGTCATTGTAGTTACAGTATTACTACAGTATTAAAACTGTAACTGCAGTGCTGCGGTAGCTGGGATTGCATACTGCTGGAGTGAACCCTTTTAACCCTTTCTGTGTTGTTTTTCTTGGGAAGCATCGTCTATAGAATATTGCTTTCAACTCTGGTTCTGAAACTCTATGTAGTTTATTATAAAGGTTGTCTGAAGAGGTTTCCTCTGTCTGCTCCACAGAACACTATGCAGTGAGTGAGCTGGTGAAAGCCTCCAAAGATGGACAGGATATAGACGGCGAAGTACTCACCTATCTGGAACTGGCTCAGGTTGGTTTACTAGAACAGGATATAGACAGAGGTACTCACCTGTCTGGAACTGGCTCAGGTTGGTTTACTAGAACACGATGTAGACGGAGGTACTCACCTCTCTGGAACTGGCACCTGTCTAGAACAGGATATAGACGGCGAAGTACTCACCTGTCTGGAACAGGCTCAGGTTGGTTTACTAGAACAGGATAGAGACAGAGGTACTCACCTAGGATGATTGTTCTGCAGTTTTAAATATAGGATAATTGTTCTACAGTTTTAAATATAGGATAATTGTTCTGCAGTTTTAAATATAGGATAATTGTTCTGCAGTTTTAAATATAGGATGATTGTTCTGCAGTTTAAATATAGGATGATTGTTCTGCAGTTTTAAATATAGGATGATTGTTCTGCAGTTTAAATATAGGATGATTGTTCTGCAGTTTTAAATATAGGATGATTGTTCTGCAGTTTTAAATATAGGATGATTGTTCTGCAGTTTTAAATATAGGATGATTGTTCTGTAGTTTTAAATATAGGATGATTGTTCTGTAGTTTTAAATATAGGATGATTGTTCTGCAGTTTTAAATATAGGATGATTGTTCTGCAGTTTTAAATATAGGATGATTGTTCTGCAGTTTTAAATATAGGATGATTGTTCTGCAGTTTTAAATATAGGATGATTGTTCTGCAGTTTTAAATATAGGATGATTGTTCTGCAGTTTTAAATATAGGATGATTGTTCTGCAGTTTTAAATATAGGATGATTGTTCTGCAGTTTTAAATATAGGATGATTGTTCTGCAGTTTTAAATATAGGATGATTGTTCTGCAGATTTAAATATAGGATGATTGTTCTGTAGTTTTAAATATAGGATGATTGTTCTGCAGTTTTAAATATAGGATGATTGTTCTGCAGATTTAAATATAGGATGATTGTTCTGCAGGTTTCAATGTATTTTCCTTCGTTTTGTTTTTCTTCCAGTTCCATAATGCTAACCAGTTAGCAGCTTGGTGCTTACATCACATCTGCACTCACTACAACAATGTCTGTGCCAACTATCGCAAAGAGATCAAGGCCAAATCTGCAGGTGAGTTATTCGTCCGCTGGTTCTGATCAGCACACAACCAGTCATCACAATCAATGAACGGTGAACACTGAACAGTTTGGTTTTGGACTTCTATTCATGTGTTTCCTGTCAGATAGTAAGGCAGATACCCTCTTCTCTTTATAATGTCTGCTGCTTTTCTTTATTTCCTTTCCATTTGTGTTTAAGAAGACCTAGAAAACAAGGTGATTGGACTTCCTAGCTAATCAGTGACCTTAATGGATCAATCAAGTCCAAGGGAAGAGTGAAAACCTTATATGGAATGAGTTTGCCACCTGTGTTCTGTACTGCCCAGTCTGTGGTAGCTACACTACATGTTGTCTGATGGTCTGTCGGTGTTGTGTTTCCCTCCCAGAGAACCAGGAATATTTTGAGAAGCACCGCTGGCCCCCGGTGTGGTACCTGAAGGAGGAGGACCACTACCAGCGGGTGAGGAAGGAGAGGGAGAAGGAGGACGTGGTTCTCAACAAACACCACAGCAGACGACGTTGGTGCTTCTGGAGCACCTCACCTGCCGTGGCCTGAGAGGTCTGAGAATGGTCTGCCCAGCCCCAAACCGCCCAGGGAATCTGCCTCCTGCCCCGTGCTACAGCTTCTAACCCTGCACCCCGCAAAGAGGTCCCAACAACACACGCTGTACCAATGTTTTACTGTTAGATCATCTGAGCATCAAAACAGGAAATAACTATCTGACGATGCACTGTCATGTGCCACCCTCTTCTTGATGCACTGTCATGTCCTACCCTTCTCTTGATGTACTTCTCTTGATGCACTGTCAGGTCCTACCCTCTTCTCTGTATTATACACTGATGCACTGTCAGGTCCCTACCCATGTCTTCTTCTTTGATGCACTGTCAGGTCCAACCCTCTTCTCTTGATGCACTGTCAGGTCCTACCCTCTTCTCTTGATGATACACTGTCAGGTCCTACCCTCTTCTCTGTATGATACACTGTCAGGCCCTACCCTCTTCTCTTGATGCACTGTCATGTCCTACCCTCTTCTCTTGATACACTGTCAGGTCCAACCCTCTTCTCTTGATGCACTGTCAGGCCTTACCCTCTTCTCTTGATGATACACTGTCAGGTCCAACCCTCTTCTCTTGATGATACACTGTCAGGTCCTACCCTCTTCTCTTGATGATACACTGTCAGGCCCTACCCTCTTCTCTTGATGAACTGTCAGGCCCTACCCTCTTCTCTTGATGATACACTGTCAGGCCCTACCCTCTTGATGATACACTGTCAGGCCCTACCCTCTTCTCTTGATGATACACTGTCTGGTCCAACCCTCTTCTCTGTATGATACACTGTCTGGCCCTACCCTCTTCTCTTGATGATACACTGTCAGGTCCTACCCTCTTCTCTTGATGATACACTGTCAGGCCCTACCCTCTTAATGATGCACTCTTGATGATACACTGTCAGGTCCTACCCTCTTCTCTTGATGATGCACTGTCAGGCCCTACCCTCTTGATGATACACTGTCAGGCCCTATCCTCTTCTCTGTATGATACACTGTCAGGCCCTACCCTCTTCTCTTGATTCAGTGTCAGGCCCTACCCTCTTGATGATGCACTGTCAGGCCCTACCCTCTTCTCTTGATGATACACTGTCAGGCCCTACCCTCTTCTCTTGATGATACACTGTCAGGCCCTACCCTCTTGATGATGCACTGTCAGGCCCTACCCTCTTCTCTGTATGATACACTGTCAGGCCCTACCCTCTTCTCTTGATGATACACTGTCAGGTCCTACCCTCTTCTCTTGATGATGCACTGTCAGGTCCAACCCTCTTCTCTTGATGATACACTGTCAGGCCCTACCCTCTTCTCTTGATGATACACTGTCAGGTCCAACCCTCTTCTCTTGATGATACACTGTCTGGCCCTACCCTCTTCTCTTGATGATATACTGTCTGGCCATACCCTCTTCTCTTGATGATACACTGTCAGGCCCTACCCTCTCGATGATGCACTGTCAGGCCCTACCCTCTTCTCTGTATGATACACTGTCAGGCCCTACCCTCTTCTCTTGATGATACACTGTCTGGCCCTACCCTCTTCTCTTGATGATACACCAGGCCCTACCCTCTTCTCTGATGATACACTGTCAGGCCCTACCCTCTTCTCTTGATGATACACTGTCAGGTCCAATGATACACTGTCAGGCCCTACCCTCTTCTCTGTATGATACACTGTCAGGTCCAACCCACTTCTCTTGATGATACACTGTCAGGTCCTACCCTCTTCTCTTGATGATACACTTTCAGGTCCTACCCTCTTCTCTTGATGATACACTGTCTGGCCATACCCTCTTCTCTTGATGATACACTGTCAGGCCCTACCCTCTTGATGATGCACTGTCAGGCCCTACCCTCTTCTCTGTATGATACACTGTCAGGCCCTACCCTCTTCTCTTGATGATACAGTGTCAGGCCCTACCCTCTAGATGATGCACTGTCAGGCCCAACCCTCTTCTCTTGATGATACACTGTCAGGTGTCAGGCCCTACCCTGTCTTCTCTTGATGATACACTGTCAGGTCCAACCCTCTTCTCTTGATGATACACTGTCAGGCCCTACCCTCTTCTCTTGATGATACACTGTCAGGTCCTACCCTCTTCTCTGTATGATACACTGTCCTACCCTCTTCTCTGGATACACAGTCAGGCCCTACCCTCTTCTCTTGATGATATGATACACTGTCTGGCCCTACCCTCTTCTCTTGATGATACACTGTCAGGCCTTATGCACTGTCTCCCTACCCTCTTCTCTGATGATACACTGTCAGGCCCTACCCTCTTCTCTTTATGATGCACTGTCAGGCCCTACCCTCTTCTCTTGATGATACACTGTCAGGTCCTACCCTCTTCTCTGTATGATACACTGTCAGGTCCTACCCTCTTCTCTTGATGATACACTGTCAGGCCCAACCCTCTTCTCTTGATGATACACTGTCAGGTCCTACCCTCTTCTCTTGATGATACACTGTCAGGTCCTACCCTCTTCTCTTGATGATACACTGTCAGGCCCTACCCTCTTCTCTTGATGATACACTGTCAGGCCCTACCCTCTTGATGATACACTGTCAGGCCCTACCCTCTTCTCTTGATGATACACTGTCAGGTCCAACCCTCTTCTCTTATGATACACTGTCTGGCCCTACCCTCTACTCTTGATGATACACTGTCAGGTCCTACCCTCTTCTCTTGATACACTGTCATGATACACTGTCTTGGAACCAGGTCCTACCCTCTTCTCTTGATGATACACTGTCAGGCCCTACCCTCTTGATGATGCACTGTCAGGCCCTACCCTCTTGATGATACACTGTCAGGCCCTGTATGATACACTGTCAGGCCCTACCCTCTTCTCTTGATTATACACTGTCAGGCCCTACCCTCTTCTCTTGATGATACACTGTCAGGCCCTACCCTCTTGATGATGCACTGTCAGGCCCTACCCTCTTCTCTTGATGATACACTGTCTGGCCCTACCCTCTTCTCTTGATGATACACTGTCAGGCCCTACCCTCTTGATGATGCACTGTCAGGCCCTACCCTCTTCTCTTGATGATACACTGTCTGGCCGTACCCTCTTCTCTTGATGATACACTGTTAGGCCCTACCCTCTTGATGATGCACTGTCAGGCCCTACCCTCTTCTCTGTATGATACACTGTCAGGCCCTACCCTCTTCTCTTGATGATACACTGTCTGGCCCTACCCTCTTCTCTTGATGATACACTGTCAGGTCCAACCCTCTTCTCTTGATGATACACTGTCTGGCCCTACCCTCTTCTCTTGATGATACACTGTCAGGCCCTACCCTCTTCTCTTGATGATACACTGTCTGGCCCTACCCTCTTCTCTTGATGATACACTGTCAGGCCCTACCCTCTTGATGATGCACTGTCAGGCCCTACCCTCTTCTCTGTATGATACACTGTCAGGCCCTACCCTCTTCTCTTGATGATACACTGTCTGGCCCTACCCTCTTCTCTTGATGATACACTGTTAGGCCCTACCCTCTTGATGATGCACTGTCAGGCCCTACCCTCTTCTCTGTATGATACACTGTCAGGCCCTACCCTCTTCTCTTGATGATACACTGTCTGGCCCTACCCTCTTCTCTTGATGATACACTGTCAGGTCCAACCCTCTTCTCTTGATGATACACTGTCTGGCCCTACCCTCTTCTCTTGATGATACACTGTCTGGCAATACCCTCTTCTCTTGATGATGCACTGTCAGGCCCTACCCTCTTCTCTGTATGATAAACTGTCAGGCCCTACCCTCTTCTCTTGATGATTCCCATGTGTCCCTACCCTCTTCTCTTGATGATACACTGTCAGGCTCTACCCTCTTGATGATACACTGTCAGGCTCTACCCTCTTGATGATACACTGTCAGGCCCTACCCTCTTCTCTTGATGATGCACTGTCAGGCCCTACCCTCTTCTCTGTATGATGCACTGTCAGGTCCAACCCTCTTCTCTTGATGATACACTGTCAGGTCCAACCCACTTCTGAATTGATGATACACTGTCAGGTCCAACCCTCTTCTCTTGATGATACACTGTCTGGCCCACCCTCTTCTCTTGATGATACACTTTCAGGTCCTACCCTCTTCTCTTGAAGATACACTGTCTGGCCATACCCTAATGATACACTGTCAGGTACCCTCTTGATGATGCACTGTCAGGCCCTACCCTCTTCTCTGTATGATACACTGTTCTTCTCTGATGATACACTGTCTGGCCCTATCTTCTCTTGATGATACACTTCCCTGTTATGATACACTGTCAGGCATTAGGATACCCTCTTCTCTTGATGATACACTGTCAGATTCTCTTGATGATACACTGTCAGGTCCAACCCTCTTCTCTTGATGATACACTGTCAGGCCCTACCCTCTTCTCTTGATGATACACTTTCAGGTCCTACCCTCTTCTCTTGATTATACACTGTCTGGCCATACCCTCTTCTCTTGATGATGCTAAGTCTGTCAGGCCCTGATATGATACACTGTCAGGCCCTACCCTCTTCTCTTGATGATACACTGTCTGGCCCTACCCTCTTCTCTTGATGATACACTGTCAGGCCCTACCCTCTTGATGATGCACTGTCAGGCCCTACCCTCTTCTCTTGATTATACACTGTCTCATGATGCACTGTCAGGCCCTACCCTCTTCTCTGTATACACTGTCAACATTATACAGTGTCAGGCAATGATGCACTGTCAGGCCCAACCCTCTTCTCTTGATGATACACTGTCAGGTCCAACCCTCTTCTCTTGATGATACACTGGGTCCACACTTCTCTTGATGATACACTGTCAGGTCCAACCCTCTTCTCTTGATGATACAAACAGAGCTCTTGATGATACACTGTCAGGTCCAACCCTCTCTCTTGATGATACACTGTCAGGTCTACCCTCTTGATTTGATGATACACTGTCAGGCCCTGGATGATACACTGTGGTCCAACCCTTTCTCTGTATGATACTGGCCCTATTCTGATGAACACTGTCAGGCCCTACCCTTTCTCTTGATGATACACTTTCAGGCCCACCTGGTGATGGTACCCTCTTCTATTGATGATACACTGTCTGGCCCTACCCTTTCTCTTGATGAATGTCAATGATTTTTATTTCATCAGCTGGTGATACACTGTCAGGTCCAACCCTCTCTGCTTGGGTCCACATGAATTCCAATGGCAGGGCAAGAGGGTACATTTTAACATTTGCGCCTAAATATTTTGCTGTGCAACCTGTTGGAATTTAGGATCATATGTTAAGTATTCTATACGTTGTTCAACCTGTCAACGTGATTTTCTGTTAGACATGTAACATTATGGATGTAAATTGTGATTGTTGATGTTAGTGCAGCCACCGACACCAGCCCTGGATCTAAGTCTGAATCATAAATGATGCAAAAATAACCTGAACCTGATGAAACACAGGACCTGTTCTGGTTCTCCTTGGAATATCAACAACAACAACATTGAAAGGTCTTGTGCTCACTGGGACACTAGCTGCTCCAGGGATAAACAGAGCATCCTGATTGAATTCATCCCCAGGTTTATTTGAACCCAGCTGGAGGTGTTTCTCTGTATTCTGAACACCTGATTGTTCCTTTAGCCCACCTGGTGATGGTAAAGGGGAAACTCTATACTTGAAATCAATGTTTTTATTCATCAGCTGTATAGTAGGCTTTCTTTAGTTAACCAAAGTCATAACTAGTCAGTTTATCATATGTTAATATATATATACTTTTATTTAATATTTACTACAGAAACCAAGTGGCTGGTTCTCTTGGTTCCTGCTGTCAAAGGTCTTTGATCTAGCTGCTCATCATCCTTCATCTTCTTTATAACCAAGTGGCTGGTTCTCTTGGTTCCTGCTGTCAAAGGTCTTTGATCTAGCTGCTCATCATCCTTCATCTTCTTTATAACCAAGTGGCTGGTTCTCTTGGTTCCTGCTGTCAAAGGTCTTTGATCTAGCTGCTCATCATCCTTCATCTTCTTTATAACCAAGTGGCTGGTAATCTTGGTTCCTGCTGTCAAAGGTCTTTGATCTAGCTGCTCATCATCCTTCATCTTCTTGTTCTTATTTAAAGGGAATGTTGTTGAATAAATTATTTGACTTAATTGCTTTATTCTAGTTTTCCTTTGAACTGCCCAGTGTATATCCAAGGGTCTGGACTGTTGGTCTAAAGGTTAATGCAGACAATATGTACTGTTTCAATCCTCATACTGAGACAAGCCTGAGTGCCAGTCTTATCCTGCTAATGTGTTTGGGTTGACAATTCCATAAGGAGTTGGCAAGAGAGCAGAAATGTTTGTTTCACATACCTGTCAATAATACTATATTAATCAAATTCAGATGTAATGTTTGTTTCACATACCTATTAATAATGCTATTGTAATCATGGGTTTATGCTTTTGAGTGGAGCACCATCAGCTGAACCCGTCATGTAGAACAAGTTATTCAACTGATTAGAGTTCAGTACAACACTGTTATATAGAAGGATATGTTGCTGTTATGAAAGTGTAAACATCAGAGGGAGAGAGAAAGGTTTGGCAACAACTACTCAGCCTCACTCTGTCAGGAGAGGAGGGGAGCAGAGCAGCCTGTACCCAAGCTGTCACTGAGGAGCCAGACCAACACTGTATACATAACAGCTTTGGAACACAATGTCACATTCTATTATTAGTAATGATCATTACTATATTCTATAACCAATGTCAACATGAGTGTATTATAATCAACTTACAATAAAAGTAAGTTGTAGTTCCAGTATATGGACTGTAAGAGTGTCTTCATTTACTTCCTGTCTTAAGTCCCAACCTATTATAACAGCTGTTATTCATGTTAATATTCTAGAACATCGTTAACCTTCTAGAAGATTTGCATTCCAGAACCTTGTTAACATTCTAGAACTTTGATGGCATTATAGAATGTTGTTGGCATTATAGAATGTTGTCGGCATTCTAGAATGTTGTCTGCGTTCTAGAATGTTGTCTGCGTTCTAGAATGTTGTCTGCGTTCTAGAATGTTGTCTGGGTTCTAGAATGTTGTTTGCGTTCTAGAATGTTGTTTTTCGATCTCTAGCACATCCCACAGTCATCCTGTCTTGTTTGTGAGAGATGTTGTTACATGAGGAGTTCTAGAAGGGTGTGCCACTGACCGTGTATGTGAATGTTGGATTGTGTTCTGTAACTTGAAGATTGCACTAAGTCTCTGCTTTGCACATCCCACAGTCATCCTGTCTTGTTTGTGAGAGAAGAGGAAACTCCTATTACATAAGGGTAGGGTGGTGTTAGGGTGGTACAGGGTGGTACAGGGTGGTACAGGGAGCCACTGGGACCGTGTATGTGATGCTGGGTGGGACAGGGAGCTTGGTGTTAGGGTGGGACAGGGAGCAGGGTGCTAAGGGTGGGACAGGGAGCAGGGTTGTTAGGGTGGTACAGGGTGCTAAGGGTGGTACAGGGAGCAGGGTGCTTGGGACAGGGAGCTGGGTGGTGTTAGGGTGGTGCAGGGTGGTGTTAGGGTGGGTCAGGGTAGTGTTAGGGTGGGACAGGGTGTGTTAGGGTGGGACAGGGAGCAGGGTGCTACAGGGTGGGACAAAGCTGGGTGGTGTAGGGTGGGTCAGGGAGCAGGGTGCTACAGGGTGGGTCAGGGTAAGGGTCACAGGGTTGTTAGGGTGGGACAGGGAGCTGCTGGACAGGGAGCATGGTGGTGTAGGGTGGGTCAGGGAGCAGGGTGCTACAGGGTGGGACAGGGAGCAGGGTGCTACAGGGTGGGACAGGAGCAGGGTGCTAGGGTGGGACAGGGAGCTGGGTGGTGTTAGGGTGGTACAGGGTGGTGTTAGGGTGGTACAGGGAGCAGGGTGCTACAGGGTGGGACAGGGAGCAGGGTGGTGTTAGGGTGGTACAGGGAGCAGGGTGCTACAGGGTGGGACAGGGAGCAGGGTGGTGTTAGGGTGGGACAGGGAGCATGGTGCTACAGGGTGGGTCAGGGAGCAGGGTGGGACAGGGAGCAGGGTGCTACAGGGTGGGACAGGGAGCAGGGTGCTACAGGGTGGGACAGGGAGCTGGGTGGTGTTAGGGTGGTACAGGGTGGTGTTAGGGTGGTACAGGGAGCAGGGTGCTACAGGGTGGGACAGGGACAGGGTGGTGTTAGGGTGGGACAGGGAGCAGGGTGGGACAGGGTGAGACAGGGAGCTGGGTGGTGTTAGGGTGGTACAGGGTGGTGTTAGGGTGGTGGGTGGGACAGGGTGGTGGTACAGGGTGGTGTTAGGGTGGGACAGGGAGCAGGGTGGTACAGGGTGGGACAGGGAGCTGGGTGGTGTTAGGGTGGTACAAGGAGCTGGGTGCTGGGGGTGGTGTTAGGGTGGTACAGGGAGCAGGGTGGGACAGGGTGGGTGGTGTTAGGGTGGTACAGGGTGGTGTTAGGGTGGTACAGGGAGCAGGGTGCTACAGGGTGGGACAGGGAGCTGGTGTGGTGTTAGGGTGGGTGGTGTTACAGGGAGCAGGGTGGTGTTAGGGTGGTACAGGGTGGTGTTAGGGTGCTACAGGGTGGGACAGGGAGCAGGGTGGTGTTAGGGTGGTACAGGGTGGTGTTAGGGTGGGACAGGGAGCAGGGTGGTACAGGGTGGGACAGGAGCTGGGTGGTGTTAGGGTGGTACAAGGAGCTGGGTGGTACAGGGTGGTGTTAGGGTGGGACAGGGAGCAGGGTGGGACAGGGAGCTGGGTGGTGTTAGGGTGGTACAAGGAGCAGGGTGGTACAGGGTGGGACAGGGAGCTAGGGTGGTACAGGGAGCAGGGTGCTACAGGGTGGTGGGAGCAGGGGTGGTGTTAGGGTGGGACAGGGAGCTGGGTGGTGTTGGGACAGGGAGCTGGGTGGTGTTAGGGTGGTACAGGGTGGGACAGGGAGCTGGGTGTTGTTAGGGTGGTACAGGAACAGGGTGGTGTTAGGGGGGACAGGAGCAGGGTGGTACAGGGTGGGACAGGGGGAGCTGGGTGGTGTTAGGGACAGGGTGGGGTGGTACAGAGGGACAGGGTGGTGTTAGGGTGGGACAGGGAGCTTGGTGGTGTTAGAGTGGTACAGGGTGGGTGTTAGGGTGGTAGGGTGGGACAGGGAGCTGGGTGGTGTTAGGGTGGTGTTAGGGTGGGACAGAGACAGGGTGGTGTTAGGGTGGGACATGGAGCAGGGTGGTGTTAGGGTGGGACATGGAGCAGGGTGGTGTTAGGGTGGGACATGGAGCAGGGTGGTGTTAGGGTGGGACAGAGACAGGGTGGTGTTAGGGTGGGACAGAGACATGGTGGTGTTATCTCAAAGTGCTCTACAGAAACCCAGCCTAAAACCCCAAACAGCAAGCAATGCAGGTGTAGAAGCACGGTGGCTAGGAAAAACTCCCTAGAAAGGCCAAAACCAAGGTAGAAACCTAGAGAGGAACCAGGCTATGAGGGGTGGCCAGTCCTCTTCTGGCTGTGCCAGGTGGAGATAATAACAGAACATGGCCAAGATGTTGAAATGTTCATAAATGGCCAGCATTGTCAAATAATAATAATCACAGGCAGAACAGTTGAAACTGGAGCAACAGCACGGCCAGGTGGACTGGGGACAGCAAGGAGTCATCATGCCAGGTAGTCCTGAGGCATGGTCCTAGGGCTCAGGTCCTCCGAGAGAAAGAGAGAATTAGAGAGAGCATAGTTAAATTCACACAGGACACCGGAAAAGACAGGAGAGGTACTCCAGATATAACAAACTGACCCTAGCCCCCCGACACATAAACTACTACAGCATAAATACTGGAGGCTGAGACGATGACACCCCCAGGCAGGGCCAAACAGGAAGGATATAACCCCACCCACTATGCCAAAGCACAGCCCCCACACCACTAGAGGGATATCTTCAACCACCAACTTACCATCCTGAGACAAGGCCGAGTATAGCCCACAACTATCTCCACCACGGCACAACCCAAGGGGGGGCGCCAACCCAGACAGGAAGAGCACATCAGTAACTCAACCCACTCAAGTGACGCACCCCTCCTAGGGACGGTATGAAAGAGCCCCAGTAAGCCAGTGACTCAGCCCCTGTAACAGGGTTAGAGGCAGAGAATCCCAGTGGAAAGAGGGGAACCGGCCAGGCAGAGACAGCAAGGGCGGTTCGTTGCTCCAGAGCCTTTCCGTTCACCTTCCCACTCCTGGGCCAGACTACACTCAATCATATGACCCACTGAAGAGATGAGTCTTCAGTAAAGACTTAAAGGTTGAGACAGAGTTTGCGTCTCTCACATGGGTAGGCAAACCATTCCATAAAAATTGAGCTCTATAGGAGAAAGCCCTGCCTCCAGCTGTTTGCTTAGAATTTCTAGGGACAGTAAGGAGGCCTGTGTCTTGTGACCGTAGCGTACGTGTAGGTATGTACGGCAGGATCAAATCAGAGAGATAGGTAGGAGCAAGCCCATGTAATGCTTTGTAGGTTAGCAGTAAAACCTTTAAATCAGCACTTGCCTTAACAAGGTTCTAGTCAGGATTCTAGCAGCCATATTTAGCACAAACTTAAGTTTATTTAGTACTTTATCCGGGTAGCCGGAAAGTAGAGCATTGCAGTAGTCTAACCTAGAAGCAACAAAAGCATGGATTAATTTTTCTGCATCATTTTTGGACAGAAAGTTTCAGATTTTTGCAATGTTACGTAGATGGAAAAAAGCTGTCCCTGAAACAGTCTTGATATGTTCGTCAAAAGAGAAATCAGGGTCCAGAGTAACGCCGAGGTCCTTCACAGTTTTATTTGAGACGACTGTACAACCATTAATTGTCAGATTCAACAGAAGATATCTTTGTTTCTTGGTACCTAGAACAAGCATCTCTGTTTTGTCTGAGTTTAAAAGTAGAAAGTTTGCAGCCATCCACTTCCTTATGTCTGAAACACAGGCTTCTAGCAAGGGCAATTTTGGGGCTTCACCATGTTTCATTGAAATGTACAGCTGTGTGTCATCCGCATAGCAGTGAAAGTTAACATTATGTTTTCGAATTACATCCCCAAGAGGTAAAATATATAGTGAAAACAATAGTGGTCATAAAACGGAACCTTGAGGAACACCGGAATTTACAGTTGATTTGTCAGAGGACAAACCATTCACAGAGACAAACTGATATCTTTCCGACAGATAAGATCTAAACCAGGCCAGAACTTGTCCGTGTAGACCAATTTGGGTTTCCAATCTCTCCAAAAGAATGTGGTGATCGATGGTATCAAAAGCAGCACTAAGGTCTAGGAGCACAAGGACAGATGCAGAGCCTCGGTCTGATGCCATTAAAAGGTAAATTACCACCTTCACAAGTGCAGTCTCAGTGCTATGATGGGGATTAAAACCAGACTGAAGCATTTCGTATACATTGTTTGTCTTCAGGGAGGCAGTGAGTTTCCAGTTTGGTGTTGCGCCATTTCCGTTCCAATTTTCTGGAAGCTTCAGGGCTCTGGTATTTTCTGTATACCAGGGAGCTCGTGTCGTGGAAATTTCCTCTATTTACCAAATCATGAGAGCAAACCACACACAAGTCAGAGTTAGTTATCACAAAGTCCATCTTTAATTATATGAGCTCTATCACAACCCTGTGACTCTCAGATCAATTCAGTGTCTATCAATGAATTCTCTGAGAGTCCCTCACACATTGTTACTGAGATCCTTTATGGCAAAGACACACATATCCAGACAGCATAGGCATAATTTATCGTTCAGCTTTGTCTCCTAAACTATGTTCTTTTCTCAAACTCAGAACCATAAACCAATCCTCCATATCAACAGGCATATATCAAATCCATCCTATCTTGACAAGATCATAGGGGCATACTGACTGGCACACAGACATTGTGGAGCCAAGAGATACACGCTTGACCTCTCCCATCTCTCCGGCCCAAGCAACTTAGTCTTGACATAGAACAGATACTGCAACCCCGCCACAGTATTATACAACAATAACATTCTGATGAGAAGTAACTTACAAACATATGATGAATATAAAACATCTTACCTTTGTTACCAACCAATTCTGATTATTCCCCAACACTAGTTTCTTATGACAAATGTTTTTTTTGTTTTTAGGGGTGCAACTGCATCTAGGGTAATACGCAAGGTTAAATTGAGTTCCTCAGTTAGGTGGTTAACTGATTTTTGTCCTCTGACGTCCGAGGGAGTCTGGAAGGGCATCAAGGAATCTTTTGATGCTCCTTGGTTGGGGTCTGATGGGGTTATTATACTGTTGTAATAGATCTGTAGTCCTCTCTGGGGCCCCCTGCTCATCAATGGGGTTATTATACTGTTGTAATAGATCTGTAGTCCTCTCTGGGGCCCCCTGCTCATCAATGGGGTTATTATACTGTTGTAATAGATCTGTAGTCCTCTCTGGGGCCCCCTGCTCATCAATGGGGTTATTATACTGTTGTAATAGATCTGTAGTCCTCTCTGGGGCCCCTCATGCTCATCAATGGGGTTATTATACTGTTGTAATAGATCTGTAGTCCTCTCTGGGGCCCCCTGCTCATCAATGGGGTTATTATACTGTTGTAATAGATCTGTAGTCCTCTCTGGGGCCCCCTGCTCATCAATGGGGTTATTATACTGTTGTAATAGATCTGTAGTCCTCTCTGGGGCCCCCTGCTCATCAATGGGGTTATTATACTGTTGTAATAGATCTGTAGTCCTCTCTGGGGCCCCTGCTCATCAATGGGGTTATTATACTGTTGTAATAGATCTGTAGTCCTCTCTGGGGCCCCCTGCTCATCAATGGGGTTATTATATTTGTAATAGATCTGTTGTAATAGATCTGTAGTCCTCTCTGGGGCCCCCTGCTCATCAATGGGGTTATTATACTGTTGTAATAGATCTGTAGTCCTCTCTGGGGCCCCCTGCTCATCAATGGGGTTATTATACTGTTGTAATAGATCTAGTCCTCTCTGTGCTCATCAATGGGGTTATTATACTGTTGTAATAGATCTGTAGTCCTCTCTGGGCCCCCTGCTCATCAATGGGGTTATTATACTGTTGTAATAGATCTGTAGTCCTCTCTGGGGCCCCCTGCTCATCAATGGGGTTATTATACTGTTGTAATAGATCTGTAGTCCTCTCTGGGGCCCCCTGCTCATCAATGGGGTTATTATACTGTTGTAATAGATCTGTAGTCCTCTCTGGGGCCCCCTGCTCATCAATGGGGTTATTATACTGTTGTAATAGATCTGTAGTCCTCTCTGGGGCCCCCTGCTCATCAATGGGGTTATTATACTGTTGTAATAGATCTGTAGTCCTCTCTGGGGCCCCTGCTCATCAATGGGGTTATTATACTGTTGTAATAGATCTGTAGTCCTCTCTGGGGCCCCCTGCTCATCAATGGGGTTATTATACTGTTGTAATAGATCTGTAGTCCTCTCTGGGGCCCCCTGCTCATCAATGGGGTTATTCTACTGTTGTAATAGATCTGTAGTCCTCTCTGTGGCCCCCTGCTCATCAATGGGGTTATTATACTGTTGTAATAGATCTGTAGTCCTCTCTGGGGCCCCCCTGCTCATCAATGGGGTTATTATACTGTTATAATAGATCTGTAGTCCTCTCTGGGGCCCCCTGCTCATCTATGGGGTTATTATACTGTTGTAATAGATCTGTAGTCCTCTCTGGGGCCCTCTGCTTTTCAATGGGGTTATTCTACTGTTGTAATAGATCTGTAGTCCTCTCTGGGGCCCCCTGCTCATCAATGGGGTTATTATACTGTTGTAATAGATCTGTAGTCCTCTCTGGGGCCCCCCTGCTCATCTATGGGGTTATTATACTGTTGTAATAGACTACTTCAACTCCATCAGAACTTTCTCACACATCCAGTATAATTCACAGTAGCAGTCAGTGATGCTATCTGAACCGAGGTGCACTGTAACTGAGACTAAAGCTATGCAGAAGTAACAGCAGCATATTGATAAACTGAAGCTATAGGTTCCTTGTAACATGTAGCCTATTGAATATCAAACCTTATCAAATATTACAACAGTATAGTTCCCTCCCCAGTGTTCAGAAATATAGAGCTAGGGAAGCTATAGTATGAGTGTGCTCTCTGTGCTGATGTAACAGATTTAGAGAGTGGTAAACAGTGGTATGAGTTGGAATTGACTGGCCCAGATGCTGTACTCTGGCTCCCCCTAGAGGTCCAGAAACATAATGACAACACTGTAACGTCGTTTAGGAGGGTGTTCGGAACCCCTTATGTCACAACCATTTGTTAATGTACAAATTGTATCATATTTGTCCATGAGAAATAACGATCTAATTATTTATAATAAAAAATGAAATGATCAGGCTGTTTGACAGATAGGCCGGCCTGTTGGCTGAATATGTCCAGAACCCCATGTTTAGCTAATTCACTATCTCTGTTAGGATTATTTTGTTTTAGGCTACTTAATGTTTTCAAAAAATATATATTCGATTACTGTGAAGGAAATATTACAAAGGCTGCCTGGGTTCAAATGTTTGTGTTTATGTATCTGTGTATCTCTACTTGCACATCATCATCTGCACATCTATCTCTCCAGTATTAATGCTAAATTGTAAATATTTTCACCTCTATGGCCTATTTATTGCCTTACCTCTCTTATTTTCTACATTTGCACACACTGTATAAAGATTTTCCTACTGTATTATTGACTGTATGTTTGTTTATTCCATGTGTAACTCTGTGTTGTTGTATGTGTCGAACTGCTTTGCTTTATCTTGGCCAGGTCGCAGTTGTAAATGAGAACTTATTCTCAACTGGCCTACCTGGTTAAAAAAAAGAGAAATAAAAATAAATAAGCGATCATGGAAAACTATGGTTTAACATCTAGTTCATAGTGACATAACTGCATTACACTGTCCTACTAATACACAAGCTCCTAATTGAATCCTCCCAGTAGCACTTCTGTGATGAAACAGAGCAGTCGGGGCAATGACCACTGGGTAATAACTATACACCTACCAGTGAGCCAGTCGGGGCAATGACCACTGGGTAATAACTATACACCTACCAGTGAGCCAGTCGGGGCAATGACCACTGGGTAATAATCTCTGGGCAATAACTGAGCCAGTCGGGGTAATAATCTCTGGGCAATAACTGAGCCAGTTGGGGTAATAATCTCTGGGTAATAATCTGGATAATAATCTCTGGGTAATAATCTCTGGGTAATAACCTCTGGATAATAATCTGAGCCAGTCGGGTAATAATCTCTGGGCATAATAACCTCTGGGTAATAACCACTGGGTAATAATCTCTGGGCACTGGGTAATAACTCTGGGTAATAACTAAGCCAGTCTGGGTAATAACCACTGGGTAATAACCACTGGGTAATAACTGAGCCAGTCTGGGTAATAACCACTGGGTAATAACCACTGGGTAATAACCACCGAGTAATAACTAAGCCAGTCCGGGTAATAACCACTGGGTAATAACTGAGTCAGGCGACTCTACCTGCACGCTCCATAGAATGACACGACAGCTATCTCGCGCCACATACACGTTTTGCCCGGGAAATATCAGGACCTTCGAGAATGAAAACTTGTTGAAGACGAAGGACTTGATTTCGGGTTTTTTATAATATTATAATATAATTGCTTCGTGATAATTCATATTTTCTATACGTTTATGGATTTTGCGCGACTGAGAATCTGAGCAGCTGTCCGGAGTTGAGAAGTCTTCAACATGGCTTCCTCCACAGGTGACCGCCGAGACTCACAGGTGAGGATCCTTCCTTCCCTGCACACAGGTACCAATACACCGCTGGCGAAACACTGCTTCATTTAACAGTTATACTAAACACTGCTTCATTTAACAGTTATACTATGGCGAAACATTGCTTCATTTAACAGTTATACTATGGCGAAACACTGCTTCATTTAACAGTTATACTCAACACTGCTTCATTTAATTGTTATACTATGGCGAAACACTGCTTCATTTAACATGTATACTATGGCGAAACACTGCTTCATTTAACAGTTATACTCATACACCTGATCATTCAGCATAATCATGCTTTCTGAAATTACACAGACTTTGTGTTGTGTTATTTTGCAACTGGGCAAACAGTATTGTGTCGCAACAACGTGGAGTGAAAGTTTTGCTTTCACTTACTCTGTTGGTAAAGCATGATTTAGAGAGATTTAGTAAACATATATAGACTGCAAATCGGAAACAGTCAATTGAAATGTCAACTTTTGCCTGTTCATATGGGAGTTTTCTCGTTTTTCTCTACGCTATTTTCCTCTGTTAACCTACATTGAAGCTCATATATTGTTCATTGAATTCGTATACAAACATTTTCTGCAGACTTTTCTAGTCGTCGTATTATTATGCTACTTTATGCTAATCACTTAGTTGCACATCTTGCTTACTGTTATACTGTTATAAAGGGTTATAATGAAATTACATGACATTGGATCCACATAATGAATTTGATATGAAAACCTTGGTAGTGACACATAAAGTGTAGGATTGTTTTATCGTAGAATAGTTGTTAGTTGTTCTATGTAAAGCGTGTAACTGATCACTCATAACAGCCTACCAACATCAGCCTGAACAAAACACATTCAGAGTTAATGGCTGATCTATTCTTTGGCTATAAAGCAACCTCAACCCCAGTAATCCCTATTGTCTATAAGTTAAGGAGTGGTTTTGGGAAAGAACAAACAAACTAAAAGCCTTGCTCTAGGGCAGAGTCCCAAATGGCACCCTATTTGCTACATAGTGCTCTATGGGCTCTAGTCAAATAAGTGCCCTATATGGAATAGCGTGCCATTGGGATGCATCCTTCGATCCTAGTGGACTCAAGATTCTGGAGAAACAGGTTCTGAGGTAATGGTGTCGCTGATTAACAGTTTCCTGGGAATGACTATGGTTGTATCTCAAACAGCACCCTATTCCCTATATAGTGGCCTGGTCTAAAGTAATGCAGCACCCTATTCCCTATATAGTGGCCTGTTCTAATGTAGTGCAGCACCCTATTCCCTATATAGTGGCCTGGTCTAAAGTAGTGCAGCACCCTATTCCCTATATAGTGGCCTGTTCTAAAGTAGTGCAGCACCCTATTCCCTATATAGTGGCCTGGTCTAAAGTAGTGCAGCATCCTATATAGTGGCCTGGTCTAAAGTAGTGCAGCACCCCATTCCCTATATAGTGGCCTGTTCTAAAGTAATGCAGCACCCTATATAGTGGCCTGGTCTAAAGTAGTGCAGCACCCTATATAGTGGCCTGTTCTAAAGTAATGCAGCACCCTATATAGTGGCCTGGTCTAAAGTAGTGCAGCACCCTATTCCCTGTTCTAAATAGTGGGCCTGGTCTAAAGTAATGCAGCACCCTATTCCCTATATAGTGGCCTGGTCTAAAGTAGTGCAGCACCCTATATAGTGGCCTGTTCTAAAGTAATGCAGCACCCTATATAGTGGCCTGGTCTAAAGTAGTGCAGCACCCTATTCCCTATATAGTGGACTGGTCTAAAGTACTGCAGCACCCTATATAGTGGCCTGGTCTAAAGTAGTGCAGCACCCTATTCCCTATATAGTGGCCTGGTCTAAAGCAGTGCAGCACCCTATTCCCTATATAGTGGCCTGGTCTAAAGTAGTGCAGCATCCTATATAGTGGCCTGGTCTAAAGTAGTGCAGCACCCCATTCCCTATATAGTGGCCTGGTCTAAAGCAGTGCACTATGTAGGGAATAGGGTACCATTTGGAATACACTCAGTCTTTAAAGGGACTTGTGGTTTGGCCTGTGGAGACTTGCAGATGCCCACTGACTGCATCTTCATGGCGTCTTGAGTGGTGTTGTTTACTAATGCACTTCTAAAGTCCTGTGTTTAATATCACTGTCTGTCATTCTGCTTCTGCTTTAGAAACAGTGGAGTTAGAGCGGGGCGGGGGGGCTTTTAGTCAACCAGGTGAGGGGAGTTCTTTACTCATTAGTGACCTTAAGTCATCAATCAAGTACAAGGGAGGAATGAAAACCTGCAGACACTTGGGCCCTCCGTGGAATGAGTTTGGCACACGTGAGTTAGAGCATGATGTCAGTGGCGCGTTGGGGAGAAGGCTGGTAGGTGTACCATGTGAGTGACCTAGTGTGGTACGTGAGTTAGAGCATGATGTCAGTGGCGCGTTGGGGAGAAGGCTGGTAGGTGTACCATGTGAGTGACCTAGTGTGGTACGTGAGTTAGAGCATGATGTCAGTGGCGCGTTGGGGAGAAGGCTGGTAGGTGTACCATGTGAGTGACCTAGTGTGGTACGTGAGTTAGAGCATGATGTCAGTGGCGCGTTGGGGAGAAGGCTGGTAGGTGTACCATGTGAGTGACCTAGTGTGGTACGTGAGTTAGAGCATGATGTCAGTGGTGCGTTGGGGAGAAGGCTGGTAGGTGTACCATGTGAGTGACCTAGTGTGGTACGTGAGTTAGAGCATGATGTCAGTGGCGCGTTGGGGAGAAGGCTGGTAGGTGTACCATGTGAGTGACCTAGTGTGGTACGTGAGTTAGAGCATGATGTCAGTGGTGCGTTGGGGAGAAGGCTGGTAGGTGTACCATGTGAGTGACCTAGTGTGGTACGTGAGTTAGAGCATGATGTCAGTGGTGCGTTGGGGAGAAGGCTGGTAGGTGTACCATGTGAGTGACCTAGTGTGGTACGTGAGTTAGAGCATGACGTCAGTGGCATGACGTTGGGGGGGAGAAGGCTGGTAGGTGTACCATGTGAGTGACCTAGTGTGGTACGTGAGTTAGAGCATGATGTCAGTGGTGCGTTGGGGAGAAGGCTGGTAGGTGTACCATGTGAGTGACCTAGTGTGCTAACGTCCTCATTCTAAGGCCGTTCCGTTCTGGAGACAAACAGTCTCCTTCTCTGGTTTCTCTTAGTGCTTTAGAAACCATGACAACGCACTAACTAGAGAATGACATCAGTGGGGCGTTGGGGAGAAGGCTGGTAGGCCAGTCATGTGTCGTAGCATTGTAGTGACCCAAGTGATAGCGTTGTGACTTGTCCTCATCCTGAGCCGGTTCTGTTCGGGAGATAAACAGATAATGCAGTGATACCCTGCTCTGATGCCAGAGCTGCACGTGCTGCTGGTGACGGGCTGAGGCTGATACAGCTCTGGAGACAATGGAAGAGGAATGAAAGATCCCTCTATCAGTCCTGCTGACCTAGAGTCGCACCCTGGCACCATGTTCCCTATATGCACTATACAGTGCACTATCACTACAGCCCCCTAATCCCTATACTGCACTATACTACAGCCCTATTCCCTCTATCAGTCCTGCTGACCTAGAGTCGCACCCTGGCACCATGTTCCCTATACAGTGCACTATACTACAGCCCTATTCCCTCTATCAGTCCTGCTGACCTAGAGTCGCACCCTGGCACCATGTTCCCTATACAGTGCACTATACTACAGCCCTATTCCCTCTATCAGTCCTGCTGACCTAGAGTCACACCCTGGCACCATGTTCCCTATACAGTGCACTATATTCCCTATACAGCCCTATTTCCCTATACAGTGCACTATACTGCCCTACCCTATCAGTCTGCTGACCTACACCCAGTTCCCGATACAGTGCACTATACTACAGCCCTATTTCCTATATAATGCACTACTTTATACACTACTTTATACTACAGCCCTATTCCCTATATAGTGCACTACTTTATACTACAGCCCTATTCCCTATATAGTGCACTACTTTATACTACAGCCCTATTCCCTATATAGTGCACTACTTTATACTACAGCCCTATTCCCTATATAGTGCACTACTCTATACTACAGCCCTATTCCCTATATAGTGCACTACTGTTGACCAGAGTCCAAGTCGAGTCCCCAGTAGAACGGGTCGAGTCTGGAGTCCAGCCCAAGTCGAGTCCCCAGTAGAACGGGTCGAGTCTGGAGTCCAATCCAAGTCCAGTCCCCAGTAGAACGGGTCGAGTCTGGAGTCCAATCCAAGTCCAGTCCCCAGTAGAACGGGTCGAGTCTGGAGTCCAGTCCAAGTCGTGTCCCCAGTAGAACGGGTCGAGTCTGGAGTCCAGTCCAAGTCGAGTCCCCAGTAGAACGGGTCGAGTCTGGAGTCCAGTCCAAGTCGTGTCCCCAGTAGAACGGGTCGAGTCTGGAGTCCAGTCCAAGTCGAGTCCCCAGTAGAACGGGTCGAGTCTGGAGTCCAGTCCAAGTCGAGTCCCCAGTAGAACGGGTCGAGTCTGGAGTCCAGTCCAAGTCGAGTCCCCAGTAGAACGGGTCGAGTCTCGAGTCCAATCCAAGTCCAGTCCCCAGTAGAACGGGTCGAGTCTGGAGTCCAGTCCAAGTCGTGTCCCCAGTAGAACGGGTTGAGTCGCACGTTTTTTTTCAAGTCATGCCCCCCCAAAAATCTATACATGTAGTGACTTGTTGAACTACAAATCGTTGTCTATTTATTGAGGCTTCCAGACATCCCTTTACTGTATGTATTCTACAACACACTTTGATGATGTCATTGTAAAATAGGGACATTGTGAAGACAGGTTGATGAGCTCAGAGCGTAGATGTATTTACAGGTCTTGGTGATCTGATGGTGAAAGTGCCACATCATACCAAATATATTTATACAAATACAAGTATTACAGCACGCACGCACGAACGCACGCACACACACACACGCACACACACACACACACACACACACACACACACACACACACACACACACACACACACACACACACACACACACACACACACACACACACACACACACACACACACACACACACACACGCACACACACTCTGATGCATATACAGCCTTTTGTCTGTTTGTTCAGCCTCTTGATCACCTTTCACCAGGTCAGGAGGTGTCTGATGGTTGTACATCTCTAGTAAAGTGGACCAGCGGTGGCTGGGAGGTCTCTTCCTGTTTTGTTTTAGTGGGGCCTCACAGACATGTGGGTAGAGGTGTACAGATCAGGTCAGTCTGGTGGTAGATAAGGGTTCATGGTGGGGTCACTATGGTTCATCATCATCAGGCTGGTGATAGATACAGTGAACCCATAGAAGAAGTCATGTGTTGTCAATGTAATGGGTTGGTTTCCTGACTGTAATGTAATGGGTTGGTTTCCTGACTGTAATGTAATGGGTTGGTTTTTCCTGACTGTAATGTAATGGGTTGGTTTCCTGACTGTAATGTAATGGGTTGGTTTCCTGACTGTAATGTAATGGTTGGTTTCCTGACTGTAATGTAATGGGTTGGTTTCCTGACTGTAATGTAATGGGTTGGTTTCCTGGGTTGGTTTCATGACTGTAATGTAATGGGTTGGTTTCCTGACTGTAATGTAATGGGTTGTTGGTTTCCTGACTGTAATGTAATGGGTTGGTTTCCTGACTGTAATGTAATGGGTTGGTTTCCTGACTGTAATGTAATGGGTTGGTTTCCTGACTGTAATGTAATGGGTTGGTTTCCTGACTGTAATGTAATGGGTTGGTTTCCTGACTGTAATGTAATGGGTTGGTTTCCTGACTGACTGTAATGTAATGGGTTGGTTTCCTGACTGTAATGTAATGGGTTGGTTTCCTGACTGTAATGTAATGGGTTGGTTTCCTGACTGTAATGGGTTGGTTTCCTGACTAATGTAATGGGTTGGTTTCCTGACTGTAATGTAATGGGTTGGTTTCCTGACTGTAATGTAATGGGTTGGTTTCCTGACTGTAATGTAATGGGTTGGTTTCCTGACTGTAATGTAATGGGGTTTCCTGACTGTAATGTAATGGGTTGGTTTCCTGACTGTAATGTAATTTGGTTTCCTGACTGTAATGTAATGGGTTGGTTTCCTGACTGTAATGTAATGGGTTGGTTTCCTGACTGTAATGTAATGGGTTGGTTTCCCTGACTGTAATGTAATGGGTTGGTTTCTGTAATGTAGTGGGTTGGTTTCCTGACTGTAATGTAATGGGTTGGTTTCCTGACTGTAATGTAATGGGTTGGTTTCCTGACTGTAATGTAATGGGTTGGTTTCCTGACTGTAATGTAATGGGTTGGTTTCCTGACTGTAATGTAATGGGTTGGTTTCCTGACTGTAATGTAATGGGTTGGTTTCCTGACTGTAACAGGAAGAATACACCTTTATCAGTGCATATGGATGATCTAATCACCACATGTTAGTGACTCAGGTCGCGTCCCAAATAGCACTCTGTTCCCACTATATAAAGGGAATAGGGTGCCTTTTGGGAAGCATTCCCCAGGTTATCACATTGCTGTTGTTTGTCAGAGCCCTCTTTCCTGTTAATACTGTGTTATCTACCAATCAGCCCATCAAAGGTTTCTGTTCAGACCTGTAGAAGCAGTGTCTCTCTCTCTCTGGAGGCGCATAGGGCTCTGGTCTAAAGTAGGTCACTATTTAAGGAATAGGGTGCCTTTTGGGATGTTCTTATTGAGTTGGACCAATCCTGTAGAAGGAAGCAATGTCTACTTTCACTTTAATGTTATCAGACAGTTTAAATCAACACCTCTATCTGCCAGCACGGATATGGCAGTTTTAGCAGGTCTCTTTCACACTAGTTATTGTAATGGGCTGGTTTCCTTTGTGAGCCTGCTGTTCACTCTGACAATCATTAAAGTATATGTGACCGGTTCGGTCTTATGTAGCAACATTTAAAATGGTGTATTTTACATTGGAAAGAAGTTGAAGAGCTAGAACATGGTATATCAGACACTGCAGTTGAGGAACAATGGGAAAGTAATTCTGCTTTGAAAGGTGATAAACTTGTAACCTCACTTTTGAGAAAATGGCCCTTGAATATCTTGGTACCCACTGGAGAGCTCTTCTTTGTCTACACCCATTCCGCATTGTTAACACCCTCTGAAGCTTTAAGGATTAACCTGTGAGGCTGTGTACTAAACAACCAAAGATTTCAAGACTAAAGGCTGGTTTATACTACGGGTGTGTTCGTAAATGTAATCTGGAGTGCTAGAGTGAGCTCTGGGCATTCGTAAACTCAGAGCGTTGTCAGATTGTCCATTTGTAAATTCAGAATGTTTCGCTCTCTGAGCGTTCAGAGCGCACACTGGACACTCTGGCCGAGGAGTAGGGTTGATCCCAGCGTTCAGAGCTCACACTGGACACTCTGGCCGAGGAGTAGGGTTGATCCCAGCGTTCAGAGCGCACACTGGACACTGGCCGAGGGAGTGGCCGAGAGCTCACACTGGACACTCTGGCCGAGGGTTGATCCCAGCGTTCAGAGCTCACACTGGACACTCTGGCCGAGGAGTAGGGTTGATCCCAGCGTTCAGAGCTCACACTGGACACTCTGGCCGAGGAGTAGGGTTGATCCCAGCGTTCAGAGCTCACACTGGACACTCTGGCCGAGGAGTAGGGTTGATCCCAGCGTTCAGAGCTCACACTGGACACTCTGGCCGAGGAGTAGGGTTGATCCCAGCGTTCAGAGCTCACACTGGACACTCTGGCCGAGGAGTAGGGTTGATCCCAGCGTTCAGAGCTCACACTGGACACTCTGGCCGAGGAGTAGGGTTGATCCCAGCGTTCAGAGCGCACACTGGACACTCTGGCCGAGGAGTAGGGTTGATCCCAGCGTTCAGAGAGCACACTGGTTGAGCTGAGCGTTCTGACATAACAACAGCAATCAAGCACTCAACATAAGTGGCTAACGTTGGCTAGCTTGCTAGCTACTTCCAGACACAAATGAGAGAAATGAGATCAAAAAAGCAAAAAAAGGAAAGGATTACCTGCACATACTGACCAGCTCATATTATAGACAGAAGCGAGCTACATGGCGGACCAATCCGAACTCATCTCTCGGCATGTCCAGCCTCCTCATTATCTCAGCCAATCATGGCTAGCGGGAAGGTTGCTGACTTTGTCCATGACTAAACCAACTAGGCTCGTAATTTAACAGTTTTATTTGTATTTACATATGGCACACACATTTGTTTTTAAGGCACATGAAAGTTCACATGTTCCAGAAGGCATTTATGCCCAAAAAAACACATTTTGATATGGCACTCCTGTGGTAGGCGTAATGTGGTTATGCACAACGCCTAATTTCTTGAAACAAGTCACATATGTGACTGATCACATTCATTTGGTTGGTTTCTGTTATGTTGGAAACATGTCTATATTCTGTTAATCTAAGAGGAAAAGCTAAATGTACAGAATGGTAGTATTATTAGAGATCCACAGTCAGATACAGTTGAAGTCTGACATTTACATACACCTTAGCCAAATACATTTAAACTCAGTTTTTCACAATTCCTGTCACGCCCTGGTCGAAATATATTATGTTTATTCTTCATTTATTCGGTCAGGCCAGGGTGTGACATGGGTTATTGTGGTGTGTTTTTGTCTTGGGGTTTTGTGGGATGTCTAGCGTTAGTCTATGGCTGCCTGAGGCGGTTCTTAATCAGAGTCAGGTGATTATCGTTGTCTCTGATTGGGAACCATATTTAGGCAGTGTTTCGTGGGTGATTGTCCTTAGTGTCCTTGTTCCTGTCTCTATGTTAGTTTACACTAGTATAGGCTGTTTCGGTTTTCGTTACGTTCTTTTTGTTTTGTAGTATTTGTATTGATTCGTGTTTTACGTTTTTTCATTAAACATGGATCGCAATCTACACGCTGCATTTTGGTCCGACTCTCCTTCGCCTACAGAAAACCGTAACAATTCCTGACATTGAATCCTAGTAAAAATTCCTTGTTTTAGGTCAGTTAGGATCACCAATTTATTTTAAGAATGTGAAATGCCAGAATAATAGTAGAGAGTATTTAAACTTTTACTTTTATTTCTTTCATCACATTCCCTGTGGGACAAAAGTTTACATACACTCAATTAGTATTTGGTAGCATTGCCTTTAAATTGTTTCACTTGGGTCAAACATTTCGGGTAGCCTTCCACAAGTTTCCCACAATAAGTTGGGTGAATTTTGGCTCATTCCTCCTGACAGAGCTGGTGTAACTTAGTCAAGTTTGTAGGCCTTCTTGCTCGCACACACATTTTCAGTTCTGCCCACAGATTTTCTATGGGATTGAAGTCAGGGCTTTGTGATGGCCACTCCAATACCTTGACTTTGTTGTCCTTAAGCCATTTTGGAAGTATGCTTGGGGTCATTGTCCATTTGGAAGACCCAAGCTTTAACTTCTTGAATGATGTCTTGAGATGTTGCTTCAATATATCCACATATTTTTCCAGCTTCATGATGACATCCATTTTGTGAAGTGCTTCAGTCCCTCCTGCAGCATAGCACTCCCAACATGATGCTGATGATGCATGATGATGCTGCCACCCCTGTCCTTCACGGTTGGGATGTTGTTCATTGGCTTGCAATCCTCCCCCTTTTTCCTCTAAACATAACGATGGTCATTATGGCCAAACAGTTCTATTTTTGTTTCATCAGACCAAAAAGTACACTCTTTGTCCCCATGCGTAGTTGCATTCTGTAGTCTGGCTTTTTTATGGCAGTTTTGGAGCAGTGGCTTCTTCCTTTCTGAGCGGCCTTTCAGGTTATGTCGATATAGGACTCGTTTACTCTGGATATAGATACTTTTGTACCTGTTTCCTCCAGCATCTTCTCAGGGTTCTTTGCTGTTGTTCTGGGATTGATTTGCACTTTTTGCACCAAAGTACGTTCATCTCTAGGAGACAGAACGCGTCTCCTTCCTGAGCGGTATGACGGCTGCATGGTCCCATGGTGTTTATACTTGCGTACTGTTGTTTGTACAGATGATCGTGGTACCTTCAGACGTTTGGAAATTGCTCCCAAGGATGAACCAGACGTGTGGAGGTCTACAATGTTTTTTATTTGCTGATTTCTTTTGATTGTCCCATGATGTCAAGCAAAGAGGCACTGAGTTTGAAGGTATGCCTTGAAATACATCCACAGGTACACCTCCAATTGTAATGGCTTTCTTCTGTTGAAGGAGGAGCGGACCAAAATGCAGCGTGATGGTTACTCATGTTTATTGAATGAAAGTAGACTAGAAAAATAATAACTGAACATGAACAAAAACAACAAACGGAACGTGAAAACCTAAACAGTCCTATCTGGTGAAGACACAGAGCCAGGAACAATCACCCACGAAAACACTCAAAGAATATGGCTGCCTAAATATGGTTCCCAATCAGAGACAACGATAATCACCTGACACTGATTGAGAACTGCCTCAGGCAGCCATAGACTAACGCTAGACATCCCACAAAACCCCAAGACAAAAACACACCACAATAACCCATGTCACACCCTGGCCTGACCGAATAAATGAAGAATAAACATAATATATTTCGACCAGGGCGTGACACCAATTTACTCAAATTATGTCAATAAGCCTATCAGAAGCTTCTAAAGCCATGACATTGTTTTCTGGAATTATCCAAGCTGTTTAAAGGCACAGTCAACTTAGTGTATGTAAACTTCTGACCCACTGGAATTGTGATACAGTGAATTATAAGTGAAATAATCTGTCTGTAAACAATTGTTGGAAAAATTACTTGTGTCATGCACAAAGTAGATGTCCTAACCAACTTGCCCAAACTATAGTTTTTTAACAAGAAATTTGTGGAGTGGTTGAAAAACAAGTTTTAATGACCCCAACCTAAGTGTATGTAAACTAGTTTTAATGACCCCAACCTAAGTGTATGTAAACTTTAGATTTCAACTGTATGTAGAGCGTAATGACAGTGCATCCACTATATATTTACAGCAGCTGTCTGGTCCTGCCATGTCCCAGGAGAGAGAGAAAGCAGGTTTTTTTTAGGCAGAGGCAGAGCTGTGGAGGGTGAGTCTGAGTGGAGGCAGAGGGCAGGGGTTTGGAGGGGAGGGCAGGGGTTTGGAGGGAGGAGGGTAGGAGTGTGGAGGGAGGAGAGCATTGGTTTGAAGGTAGGAGGAATGGAGGAGGGTAGAGGTTTGGAGGGAGGAGAGCACCGATTTGGAGGGAGGAGGGCAGGGGTTTGGAGGGGGAGGGCAGGGGTTTGGAGGGAGGAGGGATGGCGAAGGATAGGGATTTCAGAAGGGAGAGCAGAGGTTTTGGAGCCCATGGACTAGGATCGGCGCCTCTGACAGGAATTATGATTCGTTGTAATGAGATAAATGAAGTCCATAGACCAGGCATGCACTGAGCTGGGTCAGAGAAGAGTATGACTCGGCCAGAGAAGAGAGAGATCTACAGTAGGCCAGAGAGGAGAGAGATCTACAGAAGGCCAGAGAGGAGAGAGACCTGCAGTAGGCCAGAGAGGAGAGAGACCTGCAGTAGGCCAGAGAGGAGAGAGATCTGCAGGAGGCCAGAGAGGAGAGAGACCTGCAGTAGGCCAGAGAGGAGAGAGACCTGCAGTAGGCCAGAGAGGAGAGAGACCTTCAGGAGGCCAGACAGGAGAGACCTGCAGTAGGCCAGAGAGGAGAGAGACCTTCAGTAGGCCAGAGAGGAGAGAGACCTGCAGTAGGCCAGAGAGGAGAGAGACCTGCAGTAGGCCAGAGAGGAGAGAGACCTGCAGTAGGCCAGACCTGCAGGAGAGAGAAGAGACCTGCAGTAGGCCAGAGAGGAGAGAGACATGCAGTAGGCCAGAGAGGAGAGAGACCTGCAGTAGGCCAGATAGGACCTTTCTTCCAGAATAGTCTCAGCCCAGAGAATTATGCCCACCACCCAGCACAGTCCACACAGTAACATCCTGCAGTAGGCCAGAGAGCCTGATAAACTAACAGTCAGGAAGATTCAGCTTAAACCACTTGATAGGCCAATGGCACTGGCTGCTGGTCACATGCCAGAGAAAGAGAAAGCTCTGGGTGCCAGGATAAAATAGCTACCTGTAGTCGGAGAGACTCAGCCAGCTGGAGGCCAGAGAAATGACCTGCTGACACAGTCCACATGGTTTCTTTTCATCTGGAAGTAGAGACAAATTGCAGTCAGAGAAGGTTTAGGAAGATCCACAGATGCCTTGTCAGCCTTAAATAAACAAATTAAGTTAACATGTGATAAATGGGAATGGCTGCTTCATAGATTGAATGTTGTTTGACTATTAAGACCTAAACACTTTGTTGTTTCATGTTGGATCTAATTGAATGTACATGTTTCATTTTATCCTTGAAGAAATGATAAATTGCAGTCAATGTTGTTTAAATGATATATCTCATTGAATGTTGTTTAAATATTATATCTCATTGAATGTTGTTTCATGTTATATCTCATTGAATGTTGTTTCATGTTATATCTCATTGAATATTGTTTAAATGTTATATCTCATTGGATGTTGTTTCATGTTATATCTCATTGGATGTTGTTTCATATTATATCTCATTGAATGTTGTTTCATGTTATATCTCATTGAATGTTGCCTTGATAAAACATCAGCAGTAGTATGGAGCAGTGAGGCCCGAGGGGGTGTGGCATACAGTACATACCACGGCTAAGGATTGTTCTTACGCACGGCGCAACACGGAGTACCTGGATACAGCCCTTAGCTACGGTATACAGGCCATATACCACAAACCCCTGTGGAGGCGATATACAGAAGGTACCGGAACAGAGTCAATGTGGAGGCGATATACAGAAGGTACCGGAACAGAGTCAATGTGGAGGCTATATACAGAAGGTACCGGAACAGAGTCAATGTGGAGGCTATATACAGGGTGTTACGGTACAGAGTCAATGTGGAGGCTATATACAGAAGGTACCGGAACAGAGTCAATATGGAGGCTATATACAGGGGGTACCAGTACAGAGTCAATGTGGAGACTATATACAGGGGGTACCAGTACAGAGTCAATGTGGAGGCTATATACAGGGGTACAACAGAGTCAATGTGGAGGCTATATACAGGGGGTACAGAACAGAGTCAATGTGGAGGCTATATACAGGAGGTACCGGAACAGAGTCAATGTGGAGGCTATATACAGAAGGTACCGGAACAGAGTCAATGTGGAGGCTATATACAGGGGGTACCGGTACAGAGTCAATGTGGAGACTATATACAGGGGGTACCAGTACAGAGTCAATGTGGAGGCTATATACAGGAGGTACCGGAACAGAGTCAATGTGGAGGCTATATACAGGGTGTACCGGTACAGAGTCAATGTGGAGGCTATGTACAGGGGGTACCGGTACAGAGTCAATGTGGAGGCTATATACAGGGTGTTACCGGTACAGAGTCAATGTGGAGGCTATATACAGGGTGGTACGGTACAGAGTCAATATGGAGGCTATATACAGGAGGTACCGGAACAGAGTCAATGTGGAGGCTATATACAGGGGGTACCGGTACAGAGTCAATATGGAGGCTATATACAGGGGGTACCGGTACAGAGTCAATGTGGAGGCTATATACAGGGTATTACAGTACAGAGTCAATGTGGAGGCTATATGCAGGTGGTACAGGTACAGAGTCAATATGGAGGCTATATACAGGAGGTACCGGAACAGAGTCAATGTGGAGGCTATATACAGGGTGTTACGATACAGAGTCAATGTGGAGGCTATATACAGAAGGTACCGGAACAGAGTCAATGTGGAGGCTATATCCAGAAGGTACCGGTACAGAGTC